>NW_015166417.1:2618824-2623068 GCF_001447785.1 Gekko japonicus | reverse complement strand
CTTTCCTGAAAGCCCCCATAGCCTGTCCCCTTTTCCTGTTTTCTTCTCCCATTCCCACTGTTATGTATTCAGATGGACTTGAATGCATGAAATGTATGTAAGGAAAACATGCCATTGACTTACAATGTTAAGCTTCAGCCTGGGCTAGGATCCTAATGTAACCAATAGGAACACTAGCCAGGGAGTGACATCCAATCACGTCACAGAGCGGGAACGCTTGTGATTGGACATTATGTCTTCAACCTCATTGGTTGGTAATTTGTACAGAGGCGTGGCTACATTAGCCGAGAATGTTTAAATACAGAGCAGCTGCTATGGTAAAGCTGTTCTGGCTGACTGTACTGTGTTGGAGAAGTATTGAAGCTGAAGAATAAAAGCCGCATTCTTGCTGAAATCACTCTCCGACTATTTGTTAAGCTCACGACTTAACAATTGGCGACGAGGATGGGATGCTAGTGCGGGTAGGCAGCCCCGCTAGTCCAGATTCCCTGATGGACAACAGCAAGCAAATCGCCGTGGCCAATCCACAACAGGCACCACCCGCTCCGGTGGCAGCGCCTGGCAGGATGGCCAGCAGCCAGAAGTTCGAAGCTTTCGAACCGACCACCAAGGACTGGGACGCTTACCTGATGAGGTTCGAGTTCCACCTCGAGGCAAATGACATCACAACGGAGGAGAAGAAGAGAGCGACCCTTCTGAGCTCTTGCGGAAAGAGCGTGTTCGACATTTTCTGGTCACTGGTGGCGCCATCTGACATTAAGGCAGTGTTGTTCAAAGACTTAACGGATAAGTTGAAGGCGCACTTCTCCCCACAGCCGTTGGAGATCGCATGCCGGCACGCTTTCTACAAGCGAGGACAGGCACCGAACGAGTCGGTGGCCGAGTACGTGGCAGCCCTATGCAAGGCGGCGAGACCTTGCAACTTCACCAACGTGGAAGAGGCCCTCTGAGATCGACTCGTCTGCGGCATGAAGGACGAGCGACTACAGCAGCGCTTGTTTGCCAAGACGACCCTGACGTGGGCTGTTGCCTATTCGGAGGCGGTCGCCGCGGAAGCTGCTGACAGATCAACCAGGGAGGTCCGCCAGCGACTTGCAGCGACGGAGCAGCGCGTTCATCACCAGGCGGCTGACGAAGGGAGCGGTGACACCGATGATGACGTCTGCGTCATAAAGGCTGGAGCACATAGGCGGACCAGAGGGAAGCATGCCGCCATTCCAGGGTGCCCTAGCTGCGGCGGGGAGCATCCTCGTGACCGTTGCTGGGCCAAAGACGTGGCATGCCGAACATGTGGAAAACGGGGCCACATCGCCAGAGTATGTCGAGCATCAAGGACACCTGCACCGGCGTCCCCACCAAGGAGCCAACTCTCACGAGCCGCACTTGGAGAAGACAGCTGCCAGAGGACATCGAGCCTGTCATCAACAGCGACAGTCCTACACACCGGAGGTCCCGGAAAGATCCATGTCAATGTCCATCTTGACGGCGTGCCGTGCGACATGGATGTCGACTCAGGATTGTCCGTGACGGTGATGTCTACCAAGATGTGGCAGCAGCTTTTTCCCACCAGGAGTCAGCGCAGATTGAAGGCCGCAGACACCCGGGTGTCTGACTTCCAGGGACGGCATATCCCTCTGGCTGGCAGGGATATGTTTAGTGTTGAGTATAAGGATAAAAATGCTGTATTATCCTTGTTGGTGGTGGAGGGTGATCGGGCAAATTTACTGGGCCTTGACTGGTTTGAACCGCTGGGAATTGCAATTACGGGTGTAAACAGTGTTACTGAAAATAAATGGGCTGTACTTTATGATGAATTCCCTGAGGTGTTCGGGGGCGGTCTGGGGAGGTACCAGGGGCCCCCAGTGTCGTTCGAACTGGATCCCTCCGTAACCCCGATCCGACTTAAGTATCGAAAGGTGCCCATTCCACTAAAGCCCCGGATAGAGGCGGAGCTTGACAAACTGGTGCAACAGGGGGTGTTAGAGCCGGTTCCCTTTGGCAAGTGGGAAACGCCAATTGTAACACCGGTCAAAGCCGACGGGTCAATAAGAATTTGTGCTGACTATAAGTGCACAATCAACCGCGGCTTACAGCAGCACTCTTATCCCGTCCCGGTCATCAGCCACGTCCTGGCTTCCCTGGGAGGGGGGGAAAACCTTTGCAAAGCTGGACTTAGCGCAAGCTTACCAGCAGCTGCCAGTCACAAGGGAGGCAGCAGAAGCCCAAACTATCGTCATGCATAGAGGGGCTTTCCGTGTAAACCGACTCCAGTTTGGGGTGAATGTAGCCCCCGGTATTTTCCAGGAATTGATGGAGCGGTTGGTACGAGGGGTGCCAGGCACGGTCCCCTATTTTGATGACGTTTTAATTGCCGGGAGGTCAGAGCAGGAGCTCATGGATCGAGTAAGGTCCATCTTGGAACGTTTCAGGTCTGCCGGCCTGAGGGTCAAGCGTTCTAAATGTCTGATTGGGGTCTCAAGTGTGGATTTCTTGGGATTCAGGGTGGACGAGTCTGGAGTACACCCCACGGAGGATAAGGTGGCGGCAATTAAGAACGCCCCACGACCTGGCAACAAAAAAGAGCTGCAGTCCTTTTTAGGGCTGTTAAATTTTTATCATGCGTTCCTCGCCCGCAAGGCGTCCATAGCAGCCCTACTACACGCCCTCCTCCATAAGGACGTAAAGTGGAGGTGGAGTTCGGAGCACGAGCAGGCATTCCGGGGAGTGAAAAGCCTGCTGGTTTCTAATGCGGTCCTCACTGGTACTGGCGGCAGATGCGTCGCCATATGGGGTGGGGGCTGTGCTGAGTCACGTAATGCCGGATGGCAGTGAAGCGCCCGTCGCGTATTATTCGAGGTCGCTATCCAAGGCGGAAAGGAATTACGCCCAAATTGATAAAGAGGGGTTGGCGTTGGTCTCCGCCGTTAAAAAGTTTCATGATTTCCTGTTTGGGTGAAAATTTCTGCTGGTCACTGACCACAAACCCTTGTTAGGGATATTTGCCCCAGACCGGCAAACCCCTAACATCATGTCTCCTCGGATGTTGCGGTGGACACTGTTTCTCTCAGCGTACAAATACGACTTGGCGCACAGGCCAGGCAAGGCCATTGGACATGCGGACGCTCTGAGTCGCTGCCCTCTGCCCGGCCAGGACTTGGACCCTGCCCCGGCTCGCACGGTGCTGGCCATTGACGAACTTCCAGAGGCTCCCATTTCATCAACAGACATTGCTGCTGCGACAGCAAAGGACAGTGTACTCGCCCGTGTTTTGAATTGGGTTTGGAGGGGGTGGCCAGCTGGGTCCGTGGAGCCGGAATTTAAACCATACAGGTCGCGCCAAAATGAACTTTCAGTGTCGAAAGGGTGTGTGTTGTGGGGAAGCTGGGGGGTGGTGCCTCACAAACTGCAGGAGAAAGTGCTGAAATCACTGCATGAGGGCCATCCAGGCATGGTCCACATGAAGGTGCTAGCCCGAGGGTATCTTTGGTGGCCCGGCTTAGACGCCGACATTGAGAGCTGGGTTAAGCATTGCATGCCTTGTCAGCAGGCAAGGCCCGAACTGCCAACCGCCACTCCGCAGAAGTGGGAATCAGCGGGAAAACCGTGGTCGAGGCTCCACCTCGATTTTGCGGGGCCCGTGCAGGGACAAATGTTTTTAATTGTTGTTGACGCGTACTCCAAGTGGTTGGAGGTGGCACACATGACCTCCACCACTTCGACTGCCGTCATCAACGTGCTGCGTCGCCTATTTGCAACGCACGGTCTGCCTGACGTACTGGTGAGCGATAACGGCGCACAAATTATGTCCCACGAGTTTTGCCAGTTCCTGACCAACAATGGGATCAGGCAACTGACTTCAGCCCCGTTCCACCCGGCCTCGAACGGCCAGGTGGAAAGAATGGTCCGTACGACCAAAGATGCCCTTGCGAAGCTGACGCAAGGGGACTGGGGTGTAAAGCTGGCATCTTTTCTGCTGCACCAGCATGTAACACCGTGCTCAGCCACCGGCCGCAGTCCGGCTGAGCTGTTGATGGGGCACCGCCTAGCGTCCCTGTTAGATTGTTTACATCCAGACCTTAACGATCTGAAGCCTCAGCAGCAGAGTGCGCTCTCTAAGGTCCGCACTTACGAAGTAGGCGACACAGTCTTCTGTTGCAACTATGCAGGGGGTCACTCGTGGCTACCAGCCACTGTTATCGAACCGCAAGGTTCAAGAATGTATGTGGTGCAGCTTGCTGACGGTC
>NW_015166417.1:2602484-2618537 GCF_001447785.1 Gekko japonicus | reverse complement strand
CTACTCAAGGACCCGATGCAACGGACGGAAGTGCTCCTGACTCTGAGGTCCCAGAGTCATACAGAGTCCCCTTGCTGAGATGTGCCCTGAGACTACGCAGCCACGTAGGTCTCAGAGAACGCGCAGAGCACCTTCCTACCTGACCAATTACGAATGTACATAACTGTTTTTGCTTAGGGGGGAGGGATTTGTTATGTATTCAGATGGACTTGAATGCATGAAATGTATGTAAGGAAAACGTGCCATTGACTTACAATGTTAAGCTTCGGCCTGGGCTAGGATCCTAATGTAACCAATAGGAACACTAGCCAGGGAGTGACATCCAATCATGTCACAGAGCGGGAACGCTTGTGATTGGACATTATGTCTTCAACCTCATTGGTTGGTAATTTGTACAGAGGCGTGGCTACATTAACTGGTAATGTTTAAATACAGAGCAGCTGCTATGGTAAAGCTGTTCTGGCTGACTGATGTTGTACTGTGTTGGAGAAGTATTGAAGGTGAAGAATAAAAGCCGCATTCTTGCTGAAATCACTCTCCGACTATTTGTTAAGCTCACGACTTAACACCCACCCAACAGCCAACCTTCATTTTCCCCTCTCCTCTGCCCAACAGCTTCTATCGAGGATAATTATGGCCTAAGTTGTGTGGTACCAGCTGCTGGGCTAGGCCCACTTACATCGTAGGGAATTCTCAAGTACTTGTGGGGGCACCTTACTTCCCCCTGTATCACCGGTATCCTCAAATGATTCCCTCCTTACCTCCTCCTGTCAGTTCCCATACCGTTCCCCTTTCCCTGCTCCATCTTCTCAGTCATTCACCAATCTACCTTCCATCAGCCTTCCATCATCAGCTATATTTCTTATTTATTTACTTCATTTATACCACACTTTTCTCCACCAGGGATGAAAGCAGCTTATATTCTTCTTCTCTCCCCCTTTTTCATCATCACAACAACCCTGTGAGATAGGTTAGGCTGAAAGTGAGCTGCCAGAGCAAGATGAGAATTTGAACCTGGGTCTCCTAGACGCTATTCTGAAGCTATAACCCACTGCCTTTTGTACGGTAGATGCTGTTGAACAGTAGCAAGCACCCAGGCCTAGGTGAATCATGCAAGTCAGGTGGTATCAAGTCACCCAGCGGTTGCTGCCAGGCAGGCCTGGCCCCAATGTATCCTCTCTCAAAGACCAAAGCAGCTCTGGAAAGGACCCTGCCCCTTCCCCCTGCCTTCTACTCACAAAGAACAAGCTTAGAATTCTGTCGAACCCCCTGCTGAATGCAGAATCAGCCTACAGTATCCCTGACAAGTATTTGTCCAGCTGCTGCTTAAAGACTGCCAGTGAGGGCCATCACCACCTCCCTAGGCAGCTGATTCCACTGTTACACAACTCTCCAGCAGATGATTGGAATACAAACCTTATATGATAAACCATATGCCTGATAAAAGCTGATAACTAGTTATCTAGCAGTAAGGCTGGATGCAGGAGCATACTCAAAATAGGAACCTAAGTCTTAATGAGGAGCGCAATCCCATTCAACAAAGGTTGTACAACCACTGCAGGGTAGGCTGCATCACCAGCCAGCAGTACTTCTATATTGTACAGATCAAGCTTCCATTCTTTTTCTTCATGTGGCCCATTGCCTCCTGATACTGGTTTAGTTTTATCTCAACCCTTCTAGAATTAGAGCTGAGACTCACCCGTGTTCTGAAAACACCACACCCCAGATCTCAAAGGACAGCCTCACACAGAATGTAAATATTAAACATTTATATTTTTATTATTATTATTATTATTATTATTATTATTATTATTATTATTATTATTATTATTATTATTATTATGTACCAGTGGGACTATTTGTTGTTGTTCAGTCGCACAGTCGAGTCTGACTCTTTGCGACCCCATGGACCAGATCATGCCAGGCCTTCCTGTCTTCCGCTATCCTCTGAAGTTGGCTCAATTTCATGATTCTATTTATTTCACCAAGGTGCCTTGGGCCACATAGGTGTTCTAATTTTGGCATAGGAACAGGGTGGATGCTCTGATTTTTACATTGGTTGGGCTTGTAACAGTGTTCCTATTCAGTTTGGCATGCAGGATTCTCTACCCTGGCATTGGTTTGAATTCTCTGTTTTGACATTTGTTGAGTTAGGCTTGACACATTGTCCTCTGCCTCTGCTGGGATTCCCTGGTTCTGCATTGGTTCTTTGGGCTTGTTGGTTCTGTTTGCATTGGGAGGCTTTTGGCCAGTGGTTGCTTTGCTTGCTGTTGAGTGTTTGGTTACTGTTTGCCTTGGAGAAAGCCTGGCATCTTTCCCTCATAGGAAACAATGCAGGATAGCTGCATTATTATTATTAGTACCTGCCTCATTCTAAGAGCATGGAATATTAACTTTGCCATAACCAGAGTTACATTCCTGTCATTGCCAATCAAAAGATATGGCATATGGAAATTGTGTGAGCAACAGGGAAACCTGCTCAATAAGAAGAATCCAGCCAATGTACAACTTGAGAATCTGAGGCAATGTCAAACCTGAGAATCCACTGTAAACCTGACACAAACCATAACAAGTAAAGAACACAATATTGCAAGACCACAAAACCAATTTCAAAGGATGCAATGAAAGTAAAACATGGCAAGCCACCATGCCCTGGGAAGACAAACACAGTAAAATTGAAGGGAAACAACAGTCCTGGGAGCCTTAACACACTGGCTCCTGATAATCCCAGATACTCCCAAATATTTCTGGGATTTTTCAGGACCCATTTCCTGGTATCCCAAAAAAATTCCAGATGCCATCTGGAGACCCAAATATATCAGTACATCCCTAAATTACTCCTTGCCTTGCCTGCATTTCTACTGTTCACTGACTCTGAATTCACCTTATAGACTATTTATCTACTTGTGTCTCTCTCTTTCCATCCAAAAAGTTGCCTCTAGAGTACCAAAGAATCTGAAACCTACAAGAGACTTAGATAAAGGCATACTCAAATAATTTCACATATATACTGTCTGGGCCCGGAGTCATGGCCAGGGCAGAAGAAACCCCCAGGGGAGAACACAGCCCCCATGACTCAGACACATCAAACCTTGACCCCAACCCCTGCCTGTGACTTGGGCCAACTCACCGGGCTGGAGCCAGTGGTGAAGGTGAGGCCAGCAGCACAGCCAGCACCTCTCTCAGCCAGTGCAGAAGGCCTTCCAGTGAGGTGGAGGGAGGTTGAGCTGGTCAAGCCAAGGCCACTCACAGCAGCCTCCCGGGGGTGGGGCCCAGGATGGCATGAGGTGACCCAGATGAGATGGAGACAGTGGCCTTGGAACGCTGGATTGCCATGAAGATGGAGGTGGCACAGTTCCACCCCGGCCCAGCTGGGATGCAGCAGGGTCATGGATGGGCTTGCCCAATACAGAAGGGTGGTGGAAGGGAAGGGAGGACTCCCCAGTTGTCTTGGGAACATTACTAA
This sequence comes from Gekko japonicus, assembly GCF_001447785.1. Lineage (NCBI taxonomy): Eukaryota > Metazoa > Chordata > Lepidosauria > Squamata > Gekkonidae > Gekko > Gekko japonicus. The sequence continues at coordinate 2,615,071 of NW_015166417.1, read as the reverse complement.
ACACCTTTCTGATTTACCCTCTTTCATTCCCAGGACAGCCTGTGTAAGGGGAAAGACACACACTTTCGCTTTTCTGTAAATGCAAAACAAAGTCCCTGAAGCTACTGCCACTTGCTCCTACCAAACTTCCCAAATTTTAAAATAATTGACCTTGGTCAGTATGGCATCCATTTTTCACTTAGGCAGAAAAGCAGTGGCGGGGAGGAAGAAATGGAGAGGACATGTGTTAGAGGGAAAGGGGTACTGAAGGAATGAAAGGGGAGGAATTTTCCTGTGAGTTTCTCACAGGTCCTCACTTGTTACCTCTATTTCTGAATTCAGGGAACAAAAATAAAATCCCTGAATTAGGAAATCTAAACTGGTCTCAGTTTAGTAACTGATCACCTAAACCATTGTTCGTTGTGGTTTAGGAAAGCAATCTTGACACCTCTTTCAATCTGTAAAGAAATCTGAATATATGACATGCATATGATTCCCAACTTCAGCAATAATTTACTTAATTTTTTTCATTCCTATGTTGTTATTTAGTGCTGTATTGCAACTTCCCTACCGCACTGAGTTACTATTAAATACTACTGTTCTGATAATGCAGCTCCCCACTTTATGTAACAGTCAGTGTTAGGGAATGGTTGTATAAAGAAGAAATTGCCTGCAGCATCAGTGTCATTTTGTGAAATTAAACGTGAGTGACAGTTCTAGAGATGCATTACTCATAGCAAACTAGGCAATTGGTTTCACTAAGATGCATCATGAGGTTTTGACTGTGATTACTAAACAGAGATTTATTACTATTAAGTGATGCTGAGGGGCTGTTACTTGCTACTTTTTGCTGGGGAATTAAATCTTTGAAGGCTTCAAGCATATATGGCAATTGGCTGCCACTGATTTACCTAAACCCTTATGGCCTCATAGGAAAGCTCTAAGTTAGACTCCTAAGGAAATCTCTGGGTGGGGAGGGAAGTCAGGTTGTCCCACCACAGTTCCCTGGAATCTCTGAAGTGGAGCTGAAATTGTTCCAAAGTGACCCCCTGAATCCTAACAAAAGCCCCCGGTCACATCACCCACATGCCATGATTAATGGTATAAAAGGATGCTGTGAAGGAACAGACTGACAAGCCCTGTTCCCATGGGTCCTCCTGGGAGATACCCTCCCCCTGGTGGCTATCCCAAATCTCCACCCAACAATGCTGCCACTTTCTCTTACTTCGGGGGGGGGGGTTACCAAATTTTTCACTGAGCAGTAACTACCGACACCAGCAAATTTGAAAGTATCTCCTGCTAGATGGATTTGAGCATTTAGCACTCTGTTTCTGGATTGCCATTTAGAGGCTCTGCCTAGTTGCTGTGTCTCTCACTCCTGCTTCTACAAGCTAGTGTGGGAATAATCAATCGAACCTTCACACTTTGGAGCTATCAGACTCAAAGAATGGCAAGCTCAGCTGCTGCCCTTCCCCCTTTCCATGCCTTAGATAGCAAGACTGAATAAGCATAGTATGTTTACAGAGATTAGGCTAATGGCATCTAAAACATGTTTAATAAACAAAAATAAAAAGAGCATACATGTCTGTTCAAGCATCAGGCTGAGAAAGAATACAAAGAAAAGGTGAAACACACCTTCCATTTACCCTAAACTTGGTACTTATTCTAAAGGATGTTTAGCTAGGATAGGCTAGTAATTACTGAAGCTGCAGCATTTAAAGGTCCATCATTACCTTACGTCTCAGAGTTAGAAATCCTCCCCATTGTCCCTTACCACATGGATATATCACAGGTAAAGGCTTGATGCATCATGGCTTGTGCTCCCCTGATCCCAAGCAGAAAAATAAAATAGAACTGCTTCCTTGTGTTCTGAAGATTTATAATCTCCCCTCAAGAATCTGCCCCTCCTTGGGGTCATTCTGATCTATCTGGTCATTTGACAGTCCAAGTCTCTGTCCCTTGAGGTGTAACATTCCTGCAAGGTGTAAGATGGTGAACTTTTTGTTCTTACTTCAACCATTTGCATCTGTAAACGCTAAAGTACTCTGTGCTTGGGGCTTGATGACTCATCACCTGGCACCTTTCCTTTCTGCTAGCTAAGAGTCTGCAGCCAGGTCCCAGCTCATAAACAGAGTGTCTTCCCAATGGTTGAAGCATTGGGGTGAATCTTGCATGGAGGTGATTACCCCACGTGTGCAACTGCCATTATGGACCTCTGATAGATAATGGTTGATCAGCTTTACAAATGCATCCTCAGCATCATGCTCTGGTCAAAAGTATGACTGGCAGAGACATAGGAATCTGGTGACTTTCAGGTATGCATGAAGCTCCAGATCAAACATTCTAGCAGTGCAACCCAATGATAAACTAAAGGGAATGTTAAGTTAGAGAGAAACCTGAGACGTCTGGTTTCAGCGACTTGTGAACGAATGCACCCCATCAAGCTCCGATGGATGCGATTTGAATCGAGGCGGCAGGGAGGGGGTTCAGACACTTCCGATCCCCCCTGAAGCTCTTGTAGGGAGCTTCTAGCCTGGAGCGCTGAAGGAGCCGCTCTCGAAGCCGCGGCTTGGGGTTTGGGGCTCTTTTTTGCTCCTCAAGGTCCTGCTGCCCCGAGGCCAGCAATGGCGACCAGAGACGTTACCGGACCAGAGCGTGCAAGAACCTAAGCAAAAAGGACTTTCCCTATGGGAAGACACCCAGTGATTAAAAAAGTGAGTGAAGAAGTTTCAAAAGAAAGACAAATGCAAAGAGGGCAGAGGAACTAGACTGATAAGATAAAGGGATAAGATAAAGGAAGACCCACTGCAGTTCTGAAATGATAAAGTTAAAGGGAAATACTCATGGCCCACTTCAGTTATTCTGGGGGAAAAATTTTGGGGTCCAAAAAGAAATTTCTAACTATTTCCTTTGAATCTGCCAAGGCAGAGCTCTCTATGAATCTATGGCCTTGAAAGATGCTGCAGAAGAGATGTAAAAGTGATCCTGTTTATCATTGGAGCATAGAATGAATGGTATCTGATCCCATAGATTGTAAAAGGGTGTGGTTTAGGTTCTCCCAGCCTTCTCAACTGTTACATCATCACATTTGTCTAATTCTGGACCACATTTTTAACAGCTATGTTTCTTTAGTTTCTTTGTTGTTATTTTTCAGCTCGTCACAATCCTTTTTCCTGATCATAAAAAGAGCAATTCCCTTTTTCAAAGGCTTCTAGCTAATGAACATTCTTTTCATGCTTTACTTGTGTTTAGGGCAAGTCTGTACGTACAGATTGTACTGCATATTAAAGAATGCCTCACATTGTCTAAGCTTGGCTTCATATACCTTCGGGTCAGGAAATCGGGATGAGTTAATATAGCGGTGACATCATTCCACAAGTACTTCTGAAAATCATCATTTAGTATATATGTTAGGACATGCTAATTAACAAATCTGAATCTGGATTTAAAAACATCAAATCAAAACAATATAATGAAGACTTTACTCTTCTGAGTCGTACTCTCAAAATATTATTCATCAGATACAAATTTCCCTGCATTATTCATAGCCTCAGAATCCTTCTACAATTCAGATCATGGTGTGTCAAGAAAAAAAAATCATTATAATTCTAGATCTGGGCTGCGGGGGGGAGGGTTGTCATGGTTGCATACTTATGGTGAGAACATTACTGGTTCGGGACTCAAATTCATGTGGTTCAGAGTCTGAGACCATTGTTTTCAATGCAGAATGTATATGAGGGTCTGTGGCAGCTGTTTAGAAAGGTAATGCCATCAAATTTGCACACAACACAGTTAATCTAAAGATACCCCCCTCCCAGTTTCAAGTGAATTGGACCAAAAGGGTCAATTTTACAGACCTCCTAAGTAGGTACTTCTCAGTGCACTCACTGATTCCTAAAACAGCGGTAGTAGGAGAACTTCAGCCGGTTATGGCATTTTAAAAAAGGTTTGCATTTCCCTTCTCTTATAGTGACTGACTGATAATAAAAAAATCTTACCTTTCCACTGAAAGCTCTGCATTTACCTTCCTTCCTTGTGGTGGCCTATTTGTTTCTTTTCATAAAGTGGCTTCCTTTGCAGACTCCCCATCCCTTTCTGTTGGTCTGGGAATGTACCAAAACGAATGACAAGAATGCCTATTTGGAACAATGAGAGAAACCTGCCGCTTGACGGCCCATTGGATGTAATGGGACCTGGGAATGCCAAATGACTGGGCATAGGCTCCATTAAAATAAACAATAGCACACAAAAGATGCAAAGAAAATGCAGAATGTTTTATGAGAAATATTTCCTGGGCCTGGCATGACAGTCTCTAGAGTGGAATGACTGCCCTGGGCTCAGATAAAATGCTCTGGGATGGGAATGACAATGCCCAGAGTGGAATTATGGCCTCTGGGGCTGGAACCAGTGCTCTGAGGGCTGTCCCAGAGCAGTTTATACATGGTCCCCACGGGCTGTCAGTCCAATCTAGGTGCAGTCATTCCAGTTCCTGAGCTGGTTATCTGGGCCCAGGGATTCTCATTCCACTTGGAGGCTCTAATTCCAGGCCCAGAGCAGGCTTCTTAAATCATTTCTGCATCTTCATAGCAGGTTTTGTGTGCCATAATGTATTCTAGTGGAGCTCATGCAAGTCAATTGCCATTCCTCGGTACCATTGTATCCAGTGGGCCTTCAGGTGACAGGCTGCTTCCATTGTTCCCAAAAGGCATTCTTAGCTTTCATTTGAGTACATCACCTCCTCCTCAGAACTCCCTCCCCATCCCTTCCTGTCAGTCTGCTATTATTTGCTCTTGGGGACTTTCAGGGAGGCCGGAATGGTTGTTTCTCAGTTTCAAACAAATGACACCAAAATTGCAGTGGAGTGAGTGCTGCCTGACCTTTAAAGAATCACCATGTTTCAAGAAAATTGAACTAAGAGTTCAAAGTTTACAGACCCCTGAACAAGCTGCCCCCAGCTCTCTATTTTTGCAACCATAGTATTTGCAAAGAACAAAAGGGCTCCTTCCCCCACAAAGGCATGATTGAGAGAAAATAGCAGCTCTGGGCAGCTTGTCTCCAAAGGTGATTGGCTGGGAGTTCTCAGTTCTCCTTTCTTGCAAGGCTCTGATGGAAAGGAGACATGCCCAGGAAATCAGTGGAACCAAAGAAAAAGTTAGGCTTGTGCTGCTTTGCTGGTAAGCACAGGAATAAACAACAACAAAAAGGATTGTTTGGGGGGAAGGGATTCATTATGCCAACAGCACCCCTGGATGTTCCAGGAAATCACTGTACCAACCTGAACCAGGTATATCTGTCTCTATCTTCTGATTGGCAGTCTTGTTATACACACACCCCTAGTTCATATTGTTGTGTTAAATTTTGGATAGAATGTGATGGGTGGATTTTGTAGTGCCAGTGCAACTACTTTTCAAATGCTTAGGAAGGTATTAGGAAGCAGCTATCTTGTCATATGTTAATGCTCAGCAGTTAGATTTTTCTGTGTTAGAAGAAGTTCTCTAAAGTTATCAGCACACAATTGTTTAACTTTTTCCTCCCATTCATGTGGTTAGGAGTGCAGCCCTGGATTTTATCACGAGAGCAAAGGCTTATTTGCAGGACGGTGTGTTCCTTGCAATTGTAATGGAAACGCAAACACATGCCAGGATGGCTCTGGAACTTGTATTGTAAGTAAAAATGACAATCTTTACTGAAATGTATAGCTGTTCTTAAATTATTCATTTGTTAAAATCTCTGATATACCTCTTGGGCCTTTTGTTTGTACCCAGCTGCTCACTCTATAAGTTATTCATTCTAGAAGAGAGATTCTGTTCGTGCAATACCCAGAGTTGTTCCTTCACTTATTAGGGAAGCTTATGTGTGCAAGACCTTCTTAGGTATGTAACAGCACATATGGGTCTGTAAATGGGAGGATTTGGCTTCCTAACAGTAGCAACAGTGAAACAACAAAACAAAGAAAGGAAGCAGAGGAAGAGAAGGCGACAGAAAATAAGAGCGAACATCAGATGTCAGCCACTGACAGCTCCTCTTCTACTTTGGTGTCCCTGGGTGAAATCTTTGACTCTGATTTTGATTCTGACCTGGGAACTGCTGCCCCCAGTTCTTATAAGGTTAAAATCCCCTGGCAAATGAAGGAGAAGCGCAAAGATAAAATTTAAAGAATTTATATTATTATCCATATGTGATACAATAACCAAGAAATTTTTGTACTTTCTATTTGAATACTTATTACTTAGAAATTAAATGATATATTGTAAACATAAATTTGTAGGGAAGCATCCAAAGCGCAAGACAGGTTATTAATGTACCTTGCTACCCTGAATTTGTAGTTTGTTTAGTTTGTAGTTTATAGTGAAAAGCAATTAAAAATTCTTAAAAAAAAATAGAGAGAAACCTGTGCCACCTACCTTCACCTGCCCTGCCCTGGATAGCCCAGGCTAGCCTGATCTTGTCAGATCTCAGAAGCTAACAGGGTTGGCCTTGGCCAGTATTTGGAGGGGACACCTCCAAGGAATACCAGGTTCATGATGCAGAGGCAAGTGATGGCAAACTATCTCTGAATGTCTCTTGCCTTGAAAACCCCACAGGGTTGCCATAAGCCAGCTGTGACCTGACAGCACTTTCCTCCACCACCACCTTCACCTACAACGTCAATCATATCCCACCTGACGTATTTGCACACAGACTAGAAACAAACATATATGATTCCAGTGAAGACTTTTGAACAGATATAAAATGGGAGGGACTTGGCTTGACAGCAGCACATGTGAAAGGGATCTAGGTGTTCTGGTTGATCACAAGCTAAACATGAGCCTGCAGTGCAATGTGACTGCGAAGAAAGCTAATGCAATCTTAGGATGCATTAACAGAAGCATTGTGTCCAGATCACAGGAGGTGGTAGTTCTGCTCTATTCTGCTATGGTCAGGCCACACCTGGCGTACTGTGTCCAGTTTTGGGCACCACATTTTAGGAAGGATGTTGACAAGCTTGAGCGTGTCCAGAAGAGGGCAACCAGGATGGTGAGAGGGTTGGAATCCAAGTCTTATGAGGAAAGGCTGAAAGAGTTTGGTATGTTTAGCCTGGGAAAGAGAAGGCTTAGAGGGGACATGATTGCAGTCTTCAAGTATTTGAAGGGCTGTCATGTAGAAGATGGAGCAGATCTATTCTCTCTTGCTCCGGATTGCAAGACTAGATCTAATGGGTGGAAATTACAAGGGAGTCGTTACTGGCTAAATATCAGGAGAGACTTCCTGACTGTAAAAGTGATTGAGCAGTGGAGCAGACTGCCTCAGGAGGTGGTGGATGCTCCTTCGCTGGACGTTTTCAAGCAGAGGCTGGATGACCATCTTTTGGCTATGCTCCTGCAGAGTGCAGGGGGTTGGACTAGATTACCTGCAAGTTCCCTTCCAACTCTAACATTCTATGATTCTATACACTGGGCATATTTGTTTTTCACAAGAGTCCAGATGTAGAATGGTATTTGTTCCTAAATTTATTTATTTATTTATTTATTATTTATTTATTATCAATCTGTTTATATACTTTAAAACAGCAGGTGCTGTAGGTGCTGTTCTGTCTCACTCTTTCTTCCTTTGAAGATTTTTTTTGTAAATAATAAGTTAGGAAAATCCATCTACTATTAGGTATGGGTTTAGAAAACTTGCAAAATAGGGTTACCCGCAAGAAGGAAATAGAGCTGTAAGTTGCACTAATAAATATTTCCAAGTAAGACTCAAGGTGTGTTTAAAATTAAAGCACCATCTGACAAATTCTGCACTACATTCTATATTAGATATATTTTCAGGTTGTGCCTTTCGAAATATAAAGTCATTACATGCTGTTAAAAATCAGCTGTGTAAATGTGCAGACATATATGATCAGTCAATGAAGGCAAGGTCCCCAAACTGCAAGGTTTTACAGCCATGTACATATGGCAAATATACATAACAGAGAAGGCAAATGAAGCTAGCTAACCTGAACTCTGATTCAGCATTGATCCTGAGCACTAACAGACTAGGAACAAACCTTAGGCAACTGCAGTACAAGAAACCAAACTCACAGCATTTGTAAAGCAAGGGAATTTTTCCCGCTGTTTTTCGCCTGCGCGGGCAAACTACAGGGTTTTTTTAACGTTCACTTACGCTATAACGCTATAGTGTAACAACAGCATATCAACGCCATTGGAATGCCTGGAGTGTTTTGTTATAGTGCTATAGTGCTATAGCGCTATAAAGCGAACTACTTGGAACGTTCCCCCCCCCCCAAAAAGCCGGAGATTGTCCCCACGCGCGAAAAATGGCAGGGGGAAAGCAGGAAAAAGTGGTGCAGTCTGAAATGGCAAACCGCTTCAGATCCAGCTCTTTACCGGAAGGAGGAAGCCATGTGTGAAATGGCAGCTCTATACCGGTTTACTCCATGACGGATCAAAAATGGCTTCAAAACGGGTTAAAAAGGGTAATGTGAAATTCCTCATTGACTCTTTCTCTAAAGCAGAATTATTCCTGAAGCAGCATCAAACTCCGACAAAACAAAACAAAGAAAGGAAGTAGAGGAAGAGAAGGCGACAGAAAATAACAGCGAACATCAGATGTCAGGCACTGACAGCTCCTCTTCTACTTTGACGGGAATTCCGTCAGTAAAATGGCAGCATTGGTGCTGTGGAACATCCTCAGGATGCAGTCTGGCAAAGAAGGTAGCTGAATTCTTTCTTAGATTTCATTTTGGAGTAAAGGCAAATAAAAACAAGGACAATATTTTTACAAGGCATACAGAATTTTTTTTAGTGAAAAGGTGGAGTTCTTGACATAAAGTGTGTGTGTATGTGAGAGAGAGAGTGTGTGTGTGTGTATCCCTGTAAGTAGATTCAAGTCCAGTAGTACCTGAAGAAACTAATGGAGCTTTGATTCTCCATCCTTTTTACCCCCAAAATCTTCTTGGTCTCTAAGATGCTACCGGACTCAAATTGAGCTATTGTACTGCAGAGCAACACAGCTACCCTCTGAAACAACTTATAATTGATGTCAGCTTCCTCTTAGTCAGGGGTCATTTCCTGTAGGAGCGCACAGGAGCGGAGCTCTGGCAGTAAAGAGCCTGGGGGGCACATGCAACAAGCCCCACCCCCTGCTCCCAGCAGCCCTCAATCAGAGCAAGAAGCAGCCAAGTAAGTTGCAGAGCTCCCCCCACCCCCCTGGCCCAAAACAGTCCAGTGGCACCTTTAAGACCAAGTTTTATTCAGGTACAAGCTCTCCCTCCTCTGCAAAGACAGCTCAGCATGCCCCTCCCCCAATAGCTGGCAATTCAAAACAGTCCAGTGGAGCCTGAGTGGTGGGTGTCGCCTTCTGAAACACTTACGGTGATGTCAGGGTGTGTGGCATATGCAAATAAGTTATGCTAATGAGTTATGCTAATACGCTCCTGCACCTCTTTTTCTACGAAATGACCCCTGCTCTTAGTTAACATGTATAGCCTGAATTTGGGGAGACAGCTCTTATTGGCCTCAAGGAGAAATCAGGTGCCATTACTGTTCTCAAGCAGCTGAATGATAGAATTACCCTATTTTGGTTTTCAAGTCTTTTAAGCTATGACCCAGTTGGAGTTGGTCTATCTTTCTTCTGCAAATTAAAAATTCTTCTAACTCTATCACTGTCTGTTCCTTTCATTATTTATGATTATTCAATATTTTAAAAACTAATAAAATCAAACATTAGAGAAACTAGGAGACCTGCAATTGTGGGACTGCTTCCTAAGTAGGTCACTTTGCCCAGAGCAATGAATAACCTACCATCTTATCAGTTTATAAAAAATAACATCGTAATTTCAGTGGTATGGTGGTTTCAGTGTTGGACTCGGACTTGAGAGACTTGGATTCAAATCCCCACTCTGCCATGAAGATTTCTGGTGGTGCAATCTTATGGGAAGCTACATCTTCTAAGCCCATTGTCCATTCTGTGCAGCTCTTTAGGATGGCACTGCAGTCACTCTCTTTCAACCTAGCCTACTTCGCAGAGTTGTTTTGAGGATAAAATGAAGAAGAGAGAACAAGGTATGTCACTCTAATCTGCCTGGATGAAAGGGAAGATAAAATGTGATAGATATATGAAATGATAAAATACCAATGCTGTGGTCACACAAGGAGTCTGCAATGGTATAGGTGCATTATTTGTGTGGATTTAAAGAGCACAATCACACAATAACATCTGTCTTCTGTGGCCCAGTCATTGCCACCCTGCATTGCCGTGTGTTAGAACCAGAGTATTTAGGCACCAGGAAAAGTCCAGTCCTTATGGATGCCTACGCTTCCACTCTGTTTTTCTGAATGTCTGAACTCCCCTGCTGTGAATGGATGCCAGATGGGAAGTGTGAATGGTCACTTCTGTCTCAGTTGTGGGTGGGAAGTTTCACCTGGTAAACCCAAAATCAATTTGGGTTAAAGCCCTGGATGAGAAATCTTTGATCAAAACGCATGCCCTAGAAACTACTTACAGCAGTTTGATCCTAAGAGCCCACCAAGTTTGCTCACCCTGTCTTTTAGTCTCTTTTTTCAAACATTACCCCCATATGTTCTATCTTACTATCCCATGATACTGCAGAGCTTTCTTTTTCTTTTATTTTTATTGGTTGTGTGTGCGTGCGCGCATGCCTGGAAATCATGGCTGATTTCTGGCAACCCCTAGTGGGGCTTGGAGGCAAGGGACGTTCAGAAAGGTGGCTTGCTATTGCCCGCCTCTGTGTCATGGCCCTGGTATTCTTTGAAGGTCTCCCATCCAAGTATTGGCCAGGGTTGGCCTTGCTTAGCTTCTGAGATCTGACAAGATGGGGCTTGCCTGGGCTATCCAGGGCAGGGCAGGGCAAAGTAGAGCTTTCTTATTCACAGGACTGAATATTATACCCTCAGTGGTTCTACAGGGGAGATTTCTGAACAGGCCTTATTCCAATAGAATTTGCCCTTGCGGCCTTAATAAGACTGACTCATCTTTTCGTGTTTTGCTTGAATGCAGGTTTTTTGAGAATATAAGGAATTATTATATTAAGCCACTAATTGATCTTATGTCCTGGAAGCTCTGGCTGTTTTGCTTAGTGATAAGGATCCTAAGATCTCCCTGGAAATAGCGAAATTCATTTCAGTCCTTCTAGCCCTTGTGTCCAAAAAACGAGGAATGAGAATCTTCTGCTGCTCAAGATTTGTTAATCAATGAGCTCCTAAAGGAATAAAAAGAAGGAAAAGGTGGCACCACAACCAAATCTTTAGCTTTTTTTTTTAAAAAAACCCCTCATTCTATCCATTATAAAAACCTTCAGTATCTCCTAATTTCCTGTACTTTTCTAGTGATGAATCACATTTATCATTACACAGTATCTGCCAAGGTATATTATTATTATTTATTATTTATCATCATAGTCACAATATATGCATAGCAGGTGGTAGACAGTTATGCCTAACATGAAAAGGATGGTAGCAATTCAACTTATTAATGTATTGCTTGCTGTCAAGCACAGAAAAACTGTATATCCTGGCAGATGTGCATTCCATCTAACAAATGAGGACTGTCAACTGGCTGCATAAGAAATGTCAAATTAAGCTGCTGGGAACTCTGAGTGTAAATTTTCCTGTGATTCTAATTTGTAGATTTTTATTTGTTTCCTCCATGCAATATCGCTGTCCAAATACTAAGGGCACCCTAGTGATCATGTTTTTGTCACTTTTCTGCTACAGGAAGTATGTCTGAGCAAAATCCTTTTCCCTTCTTCACCTCTGAGATGCCTCCCTTATAAATAAAACAGATCCATTTTACTTCTGCACATTTTGCAAACAAGGCTCACCTCTCAGAATGTAGCCTCTGACCGGTAAAGAACCATAACCAATGATCTAGCTTGTATTTCGTAGCCAACACAATCTATGGTCAATTAGTGATGTTGCTGAAGTTCAAAATTATGTGATTTGATGATATATGACTTGGTTCATATTGTAATGCCTGGCTGTATGAAAAATTAAGTGCCATTTCGTCCAGTTCTATTCTGGAGGAGGAGGAGGAGGAGGGAGGACGAAAAGGAAGAGGAGGAGGAGGAGGAGGAGGAGGAAGAGGAAGAGGAGGAGGAAGAGGAAGAGGAGGAGGAGGAGGAGGAGGAAGAGGAAGAAGAGGAAGAAGAGGAAGAAGAGGAAGAAGAAGAGGAAGAAGAAGAAGAAGAAGAAGAAGAAGAAGAAGAAGAATAGAAAAAAGCCTGCATGGTTAACAAAGTAATGGAAGCTGTAAAAGGTAAGAAGGATTCCTTTAAGCGGTGGAAAGCTAGTCTCAGTGAGATTGATGAAAGGGAACACAGGCTGTGGAAAATAAAATGCAAGTCTGAGATGAGGCAGGCAAAAAGGGAATATGAGGAGCATATAGCAAAAAACATAAAGACCAACAATAAAACTTTCTTCAAATACATTAGAAGCAAGAAACCAGCCAGGGAGGCAGTGGGGTCCTTGGATGACCAAGGGGTAAAAGGAGTACTGAAGGATCAGGAGTCATTTCCTGCAGGAGCGCACAGGAGCGGAGCTCCAGCAGTAAAGAGCCCAGGGGGTGGGCACGTGCAATAAGCCCCACCCCCTGCTCCTTCTCTCCCTCTTTCC
>NW_015166417.1:2586679-2600736 GCF_001447785.1 Gekko japonicus | reverse complement strand
CCGGTGATGTCATGCTAGTTATGCTAATGAGTTCCCCTAGCTCTTTTTCTATGAAACGACCCCTGACTAGAATGATAGGGGGGTTGGAGCACTTTCCCTATGAAAAAAGGTTAAAGTGCTTGGGGCTCTTTAGCTTGGAGAAACGATGGCTGAGGGGTGACATGATCGAGGTTTATAAGATTATTCATGGGATAGAGCAGGTAGAGAAAGAAGAGCCAGTTTGGTGTAGTGGTTAAGTGCACGGACTCTAATCTAGGAGAACCAAGTTTGATTCCCCACTCCTCCATTTGCACCTGCTGATGTGACCTTGGGTCAGTCACAAGCTCTGGCACAGCTGTTCTTGAAAAAGAGCAGTTTGTGTCAGAGTTCTCTCAGCCCCACCCACCTCCCAGGGTGTCTGTTGTGGGGAGGGGAAGGGAAAGGAGTTTGTAAGCCGCTCTGTGTTTGATTCCCCACTCCTCCACTTGCACCTGCTGATGTGACCTTGGGTCAGTCACAAGCTCTGGCACAGCTGTTCTTGAAAAAGAGCAGTTTGTGTCAGAGTTCTCTCAGCCCCACCCACCTCCCAGGGTGTCTGTTGTGGGGAGGGGAAGGGAAAGGAGTTTGTAAGCCGCTCTGAGACTCCAAGTGAAGGGCGGGGTATAAATCCAATCTCTTCTTCTCTTCTTCTCTTCTTTTCTCCCTTTCTTACAATTCAAGAACTCATGGGCACTCCATGAAATTGCTGAGCGGTCGGGTTAGAACAGATAAAAGGAAATACTTCTTCACCCAAAGAGTGATTAATACATGGAATTCACTACCACAGGAGGTGGTGGCAGCTACAAGCATGGACAGCTTCAAGAGGGAATTAGATAAGCATATGGAGCAGAAGTCCATCAGTGGCTATTAGCCACAAGGTATAGATCGGAACTCTCAGTCTGGGGCAAGTGATGCACTGTATTCTTGGTGCTTGGGGGTGCAACAGTGGGGGGGCTTCTACTGTCCTGGCCCCACTGCTTGATCTCCTGATGGCACCTGGTATTTTTGGCCACTGTGTGACAGAGTGTTGGACTAGATGGGCCATTGGCCTGATCCAACATTGGCTTCTCTTATGTTCTTATGTTCCTAAGGAGGAGGAGGAGGAGAAAATTGGATTTATACCTTGCCCTTCACTCTGAGTCTCAGAGTGGCTTACAATCTCCTTCCCTTCTTCTCCCCACAACAGACACTATGTGAGGTAGGTGGGGATGAGAGAGCTCTTTGAGAACTGCTCTGAGAGAAGTGTGGCTTGCCCAAGGTCACCCAGCAGCTGCCTGTGGAGGAATGAGGAATCAAACCTGGTTCTCCCAGATTAGAGTCCGCACTTCTAACTACTATACCACTACACAGGCTTCATTGTTCAGCAGACCAAGCATGCAAAGCTAACTACTGCAACACACATATGGGATTCTTTAATATTAGCCCCTTACTCTCAATGAAAATCTTGTACATTTTTGCAAACTACTTTATAGACCTGTTGCCCTGGGTGAAGCCTTTTGTTTTTTTAATGTCTTCTCTATTTGACTTAATTCTCTTGTCTGCTTCTTGAAAACATTTTAGATATACAATACGTAGCACAATACATTACTACAACTAAACATATACTATAGATGATCGTCTTACATAGAGACATAAGCATAAGTGTCTACACAGATGATCATTTGTGATCATCTGCTCTATCTACAATATCTATTTCCTGCATAAACTACAATACTACACTGATCTGTTTATTACAGTTGTTAATCAAAACTTACTTAGTTGCATTTTTGTATGCACGCTAAAAAAACAAATAATAAATTGTATTTGTATGTACACTAAATTTTCACTTTTGTCTTTTCTCTATCTTTTCTTCATTGCTTTATATCTAAACTTTCATTATTACAAACATAAATTCCCTGGCTCTATCTCTTAATCATCCTCCACTTTAGCAATTTAGTTCTAATTTTCAGCTATATATTCAAAAAGTACATTCCATTTTTCTTGAAATTCTGAATTTGATCTATTATGCAAATAAGATGTTAGTTTTGCCATTATCACATACTCAATTAATTTGTTCTTTCATTCTGTGAGTTCTAGGCATTTTTCCGCCTTTCATTTAGCCACAAATGTCACCCTTGCTGCTGTTACCATATATTTAAACAGTTCACTATATGTTATTTGGTAAATTAGTTGGTAAAAATTTAGTAGCATATTTCTGGGTCCATCTTGAATTTTAGTATCTTTTGTATCTCTTCATGGATCTTTATCTAATATTGTCTTGCTTTCTTACATGTCCACCACATATGAAAAAAGCTGCACCTGTACTTTGACATTTCCAATATTTTCCATTATAACTTTTATTGGTTTTTGCAATTTCTTTGGGCGTAATACATTGTTTTTTATTGTTCTGTTACATCCATATATAAAGCTTTTGATTGGTCCTGGGCAAGTATGCTTGTTTAAATTTCCCAGCAGCTCTCTCCATTGGCCAGTGCCGCACACTTGGATGCAGGGACAAGGGTACCCAAAGTATGGTTCACAAGGGGGAACATGAATTACGTAGAAAGGCCCAACATTAGAAACCAGGAAAGGATTCTCAGGAAGCATATTTTCTTTTTGAATGCTCCCTAAGATAGCTGGCGATACTGAAGTGATGACAAACTGTGGTGAAAGAAGTTCACACATCACTATAGTAAATGATTTTCTGATAGTTTTAAAATTACATTCAAAAGCTGACAAGAAAGAAAGAAGCAGGTTACACCCCCTCCTGTTACACACAAGTGCACACACACCCCTTTTTGGCACATGAATAAAAAGAACAGAACATTCATTATGTTCAGTACATCACAATTCACATCATCATAAGCTGAGACCTGTAAGACAACTTTCATCCATGCAACACTGGGTTACGAGATACTATAAATACTTTCCCTGTGGCAGCTGCTATTATGAAGGTTAGAGAGGACAGAGCCACTGATTGTACATGTTTTTCTCCACCGTTATTGTAATTAGAAGCTGGCCAGAGTAATTATATTCTTAGCCAGAGTTTGGGGGGGAAATATCCCAAGGATCTGGAATGTCACTGATTTCATTTTGTCTTTTTTCATGTAAGCCTGCATATGAGAGCAAACTACCTGGAAAAACAAAGAAAGGGATTGTATTGACCCAGAAAATGTAAACATGGTTTGTCTTTTGTGGAGCTGTCAGCAAACAGTTCCTGTATTACAGTCACTTGCATTTTTAATATTCATGTTTCATTTTCCAGAAGGCAAGTACTTGCATTACAGTGGCTCTGGGAGAAATGAATTTGTGAGAATAAAGGAAGACCTTGGCTAAGAGACTGAAATCGGGTAGGGGGAAGGACTAACAGCTTAGGGCCCCTCTGTGAGGTTGTATATGACATAGGAGGAATAATAAAATTTTGAGAGATGAGGAAGTGGATGAATAATCAAGAAGTGAAATGGAATTTACCAAGGTTTGTGACCTGTGAACTGAAGTGAAAATGTTTTTTTAATTTCTTTTTAGTGTTAAGTTTTATGCATCTTCTTGTTTTCAATGGCATAAACTACTCCGAGGCTTTGGATTAAGATAAAACAAATAGCTAAATAACATCTATAAAGCTGTGAAGTAAATCTTATATGATTGTATTGTGGGAAGACTCTTGTTTTCCTTTCTGAGAAGCAGCTTCTCAGTCATCGTAGGAAGTGAATGACATTCATTCGACTGTGATAAGTACTAAGCCCAAATAATATAATGCTGAGAATTTAAAGCCAAAATACTAAACACTGTAAGAACAAAGGCATTAATTTTGTATTTTACAAATTATCTGTGGAGAAGGGAAGGGGGCAGAACAAGGGGGGAAAGGAAGTGAATGTAATAGAGAACATTTGTGAATAATAGATGAAATTGCTGCTCTTCCTAGTAAATAAAGTGCTAGACAAAAATGATACAAAATATGCCTCACTAGGCCACTGTAACTATAGCAACAACCATACACGTGCCGTCTGGCTTTCTCGTAGATCTGCCAGAAGCACAATACATATTTTATATCTACAATCATTACTTTCTAGGCATTTTTATAGTAGTGGACAGGTTTGTGTCCTGTATTTACTACAAAAGACTTTTGGTGACCTTGACCATAGTTTATCTATCCCCCCCCCCCCAAGGGAATCTGTGCATAAATTGATGCAGTTTCTGGGGAGGTTTTGTGTCTTTATTGTCTCGTCTAAGGGAATGGTAATAACTAATAAGGATGTGTGTGAGATCCTCTTCAGCTACACATTGTGAAAGATTTGTGATCAGTTCTTCCATGTATCTTTTTATCATTAAAATCCATAGAGAGGTTTGGATTAGGGCTATAGAATGGGGGATAGGTAGTTACCCAACAGAAACTATTCTTCCTGATACAAATTGCACGCACACAAAGACATACGCCTAGGATGATTTTTAACGTTAAAAATACACTAGGGGAGCATGTTGGGCTGCAGTGGCTCAGTGGTAGTCCATCTGCTTGGCATGGAGAAGGTCTCAGGTTCAATCCCCAGCATCTCCAATTAAAAGGACCAGGCCACAGGTGATGTAAAAGACCTCTGCCTGAGACCCCGGAGAGCTGCTGCCAGTCTAAGTAGACAGCACTGACCATGATGGACTAATGCTCAGATTCAGGATAAGGCAGCATCATGTGTTCATAATGGTTAGTTCAGCTCTTAGATAGTAAGCTCTTTAAAACAGAAATTATTCATGAAATAAGTATGTTTAATTTTTTTTAACTCGATCGTAATGGTTATTACTGTTTTGTGCAGTATTCTGTAGGGGGGGGGGTGGAATTCTACATGCTTCAACAGCCTTATGATTTCTTTGTAGAAGACTGTCCCTTTATATGCAGAGTTACTACTCTGTTATATTCATTACTTCATAGCTCGGTGACGTTCACATCAAAAGCATTAATTCACCATGCAGTAATCTTAATTTCAGTGAATTCTGATAAGAGCCACATTTCTTAAAATGTAGCTTTAAATGTTTGCATTCTGTCATTCTTAACGTGTGACCCAGCAGGCTGAGTACTCTGAGGTCCAGAGTATCACACAGAGGCTTCTGAAATTTGGGTACATAGTGTAGCTAGTTTAATTATGAAGATAGTAAATATTAAGAGTTTCCCAGCAGTACTTCTCCCACTGGGAGTGTTTAGCAGTGCCATCCTAAGCAGAGTTACTGCTATGCCACTCCTACTTAGGATGCCACTGTACATAGTTCAGGAAAGACAAAGGTACAAATAGATCATGAACAAAAAGTTATATGTTTGTTTTAACAGAGAAGTCTAAGGCTGAGGCAGTGACTGGGCCAAAACCACACACATTTGTTCATATCATGAGTAAGGATAAGCATCTGGATGTTTCTGGTCTGAAGATATATATATTTTTTTTAAAAAAAACCTTATTGTATTTTTGGGATATATTCAGGTATCTGGAGAAATGTTTCTTGGAATACTGGTAACTGAATCCCCCAAATTCTGGAAATATTGAGAAATATTTGGAAATATTTGTGGCTGACATTTTAAGGTTCCCAGGCTGGTTCTTCTTCCATTGTATAGGTTTCCCAGGCAATGTGGGTGGTGGTGGTGGTGGTGGTGGTGGTGGTGGTGAGGGGGATGAAACTTTCCCAAACAGTAAGATTAGATAGATTCAGTTGAGTAAGCCATGTTGGTCTGAAGCAGGAGAACAAAGTTTGAGTCCACTGGCACCTTTAAGACCAATAAAGGTTTATTCAAGGTATGAGCTTTTGTGTGCAAGCACACTTCTTCAGATACAGGCCCTTGAATAAAACTTTGTTGGTCTTAAAAGGTGCCCCTGGACTGGGCTCAAACTTTGCTCAGTAGGATCAGGTGTTACAGGGAGCACTAGAACTGTCTGCCCAGTCATAAAAGTTCTTTCACAGCTCTCCATGGTTCTCTGAGCATTGGCAGAGAGGACAGATACAGGCCTACAGCTTGACTCCAATTTTCAAGGCTTGATTTTTTTTTTTCTGAGGGCTGCTGTTCCATTCTGTGCCTTTAACTTCTGCTGCCTGCCTGGGAAGATCTTCTGTGCTTGGACATCTTCAGGTCAGGATGGTTTGCCCACAGTGGACTTTGTTTTAAAATATCATTCAAAATATTATTTCTTTTTTCCCCCTGTGTTTTTGTTTATGCATAGGTTTGGGGGGGGTGTGTGCTTTTTCTTTCTTGTTAATTTAAAAATAGTTTTCCTAGGCTTTATTTTGCTCCATTTTAAAGGGGTTTAAAAGGAGTATGCTGTTAGGTTCTCTTCTCTCGGCTTGATTTAGAATTTTTAACTGCACTTTTTCTTAGAAAGGTTTTTAATTTAAAAAGGGTTTGCAGTTTTACAGCGAGGGGGTAGGGTTGCCAGCTCTGGGTTGAAAAATACCTGGAGATTTTGGGGGTGGAGTCTGATGAGATCAGGGTTTGGAGGACAGGGACCTCAGCAGGATATAATGCCATAGACTCCATCCTCCAAAGCAGCCATTTTCTCCAGGAGAAATTATCTTGGTCATCTGGAGATCAATTGTAATAGCAGGACATCTCTAGGTACCACCTGGAGGCTGAAAACCTGAGGGAGTGATTTTCCATGCTGTTACTGTTTTTAAAAGGAGCTGCGGTGGCTCAAGTGGTTAAGACACTGAACTGCAGGCTGTGGAAGGTCAGTAGTTCAGCGGTTCAAGACCCGGGTGCCGCAAGACGGGGTGAGCTCCTGTCTCTAGTTCCAGCTCCTGCCAACCTAGCAGTTCGAAAGCAAGAAATTGCAAGTGGATAAATAGGGACCACTTCGGTGGGAAGGTAACAGCGTTCCGTGCGCCTTGGTGTTTAGTCATGCCGGCCACATGGCCGCGGAAACGTCTTTGGACAGCGCTGGCTCTTCGGCTTTGAAACAAAGATGAGCACAGCAACCCTAGAGTCGGATTCGACTGGCTTTCGAGCAAGGGAACCTTTACCTTTACTTACTGTTTTTAAAAGTTTGCCTTTTTAGCATTCTTTTGGTTCTGGTTTTACAGTTGTTCTTCTACTGTTGTTGTTTTAAACATCTTTCTGTGTTTTCTTTTGAAAGGGAATGGTTTCATGGAGTTTTGGTGCCTTCCTGTTGGTTTTTAAAAAATTTAATAGATGCAGGAGGTTCCAAAGAAGATTTCTGGTTAGATTTTAATAAGCGGTGAGAGTTTAGGCATTTTAAAATCACACAAAATAATTTTCAGCTTATGGCTGTTCTCAAATAAAATAAGTAGTCTTTGTTTAGGCTCCCCTCCAAAGCCATTTTTAAAATTAATTAGAGCAAACAAGTTACTTCAAAAAATTAAACTGGTCTTTTAATCTCCCAAAAATTTGAAATCAGGTTTTCAGAAAGGATAGGGATTAGTTTTTTGGGGAGGAAAAATTAGGATTTCCTTGAAGCCCGGGGGGGGGGATTAAACTGAGGTTTTCAAAAACTATTTCATACTTGCATCACATGTTTTAGTTTAAAAAAATTACGGCCAGAGGGAAAAGCCGGGCCGGTGCGATCACACCAAGGGAGTACGGAGGCAGCCCGTGGCAAACGGTTTGCTACTACCTTCGAGGAGGTATTTTTTAATTGCGCATTTTCGGCAGCATGCCACGGGTGCACTCCACTTGCCAGATGTTGTGGTGTGATCATGCCCTGAAAATCCGCCATCCAAAAATGGCTCTCTCGTGGCAAATTTGCCGTGTGAACGGGGCTTAGGTGTATTTTACTTTTAAAGAGTTAGGTTTCGTGGATTTGGAGGAAAGGCAGCTGCAAGTTAATGCTGAGGAGGACAGGTAGACAGAAAAAGTCAAAGGCAGCAGCTTAGCGAGTCAGGTTCAAGAGCAGATTAGTTACTGCTCAGACTCAGAGTTCAGTGTAGCCTAGTCCAGCAGCTAGTTTACTTTGGTGAAGTAGTCTGGGGAGACTGGGGAGAATGAGTGACAGGAGGGAAGTGCAGCAGGGCCCTGGGGGGGAAGGCTAAGCAGAAGAGTAGTAGGATAGAGGGAAGGCTGTGGTTTTCCCTCCAACTGTGTGGGGGCCTGCCCTATAGCAGTCTTCCACCCCCCCTCCCCTGGCTGGTGTAATGAAGAGGCCTTGCATGAGGTCCCTCTTCACACTCACCCACCAATCTATGTTTTGCCTGCCCCCTCATCTTATGTATTTGCTTCATTTATATCCTGCCTTTCTCCACAATGGGACCCAATGCGACAGGCCTAGGTCAGTCAGGTAGTAGCACATAGCCTGGTGGTTGCTGCCAGGCCTGATGCAATAAGTCCTCTCTCAAAGGCCAAAACAGACCTGGAATGGCTCCTGCCCCTACTTCCTGCCTTTAACTGACAGAAACCAACCTAGAATGATATGGCTGCCTAGCAACAGCCACTGAGGGCTTCATTTTCTTAAAACTACATGTGCTCTTTTTATTGTTTGGGGTTTTTTTAAAACCCCCACATGTATTTTTTAGATTTCAGATTTTTCTGCAAACCTGAGGTATTTTCCACTTAGTAGAAAGATCTGTCTTGCCCATTCCCAGATCCAATCACCAGATACAAGTGGGAACCCACAGTACTCATGGGGGAGATACCTCCCACCCACTACTGCTGATTCTCTCTTTACAGGGGGTGGGAGATTACCGATCACCAAACAACTACAGGCCCCAGTACTTGTGATTGAGTCCTGTGGCTGGCCTGGAGCAGCAGCCAGCGTGTTCCTCTGCTGCAGCCAGGCCCAGAGCAGCAGCTGGCATCCTCCGCTGCTGCGACTAGCCTGATGGAGCAGCCATTGGATTGCCCCACCACTGGGCCCAGCAAGGCTCCCCTGTTCCACTGCCAACCATCTGAGATACGTTTGAGGGATTTAACCCTCCCTGTACATTTTTTTAATTTTCTGCAAACCTTGGGAATGCCCCAAATGTGTAGAAAAATCTCTTTAGCTTCATGTGGTCCTGATCCATGGATTTAGCTATCCACAGATGGGGGCCACACAGGTAGCTAATAGTATATAGATAATTATTTGATTGACAGTTATATTGTAAGATGTACAAGTATATTCCACTTTAAAATTATTTTCTGGAAGCGTGGCATCCAGCAGCATGTGGCTGGGCAGTGACAACACTATCACAGTGACAAACACCACCCCTGCGCACCACATCCACAACCTTCCCCAGTGATGCTGGGTGGTGCATGTGACAAGGAGCATGGATGGTGGAACATCAAGCAGATGGGGGAAGGGCATGCAGGCAGATGGCAGAGCAGGCATGTAGGCAAGAGATCAGAAGCATCGAGCTCTGCCAGAAGCCCTGGGCCCTGGTAGCTGCCCCACCTCAGGGTATGCTGAAGCCATCCCTGAAGTTCACTTAGAAGTTAGTAAGTATAGCTAGGATTGCAGGCTTATTGTTCAACACTGTTGGCTCTCTGAATGATTTTACTGTTGCTCTTTGTTCTTTCAAATAGCAGTATGAGACATCTGATTTCATAAGCAATTCCTTGCTATCTTTTAGGGAGGGAAATGTACCACCGGTTAAAATTGAATGGGAAAGTTTAATTAGCTTTTTCCACCAGGATGTTCTTGAAGCTTCAGATAATGAAGTATGTAGCTGTGGGAGAATATAAAGTTTAAAAAGAAGAAAGACTCTTGCAATGTATCTATACAAACTCACCTAATTCAGTGTCACAAAAGAGTCTAATGACTACAAACATATTTTATCTTTTCAGCCCAGGGTTGCAAATACATCCAGTTATTTCCCAACAATGCCTAACAGTTAGAGTGACTCTGTGTCTCTCATAAATACTTTTAATGAGAAGAATTGCCTTCTTTAGGGGATATATCTTTACAACAGGCATTTCATAAGTAAAAACAGTGGCACATGGGTATGACTTTCCTTCATGATCTTCCCAGTGCATGGAGCAACAAACTGAGTATACTATTTTCTATTCTTCAAGATTGAGGAAGACTTTATGGAACAGGATAACCCTAGAGCTGCCTTTTTAAAACATTCATTGCTACAGAATAACATCTCCCTTGTTCATTAATGATTTGGTGTTGGGAGTGGTTATGTATTCACTGTATTAAATGGAATGTGAAGCTTGAGGTTCAGCCAGGATTCTAAGCTGGAACAATCCTATTGGTTGAAGGTAAAATGTAATCAATCAAAGCTTAAGAACTGTGCTGGAGGGAACAAACCTGATTGGACTTTATTGTAAGAATACTATTGGTCCTTAACTATTCCTGGGCGTGGCTACATCAGCCCGGGATTGTTTAAAAGGGAGCTATGCTCCACTGTGGGTGTTGTGTGTTCTTCTGAGGTTCCTGTTGTTAAATAAAGCTGATTTCACTTCCTACTACGACGTTGAGTCAATACTTGACACTCCAAAATACCAGGAGCCAAATTAAATACCACTTATGCAGCAAGGCCTGCTTGAAACCGTTTTGTCTGTGATGGGCATGGACACAGCTTATTGTCCTGCTCATAAACTTGCCTTGCTCATCCAATCATGTGGAGAGCATAACTGAAAGTTTCTGGGTTTAGGCCTAGTTTAGTACCCTGGTTGGATTGGCGGAGGGGGGAAAACATACTCCAGTTTTCCCATGGTCTTGCATTCAGGGGTCATAGCAAAGTCAAGGCTCCCCACACATAGAAGGCCTTCAGTTGCACTCTGTGCTTAACAGACAAAGCAAGGGAAAACTAAGTGAGGTGAGCACACAATATCAAGCTGGATTCATGCCACACATCACTGTGGATAAATGTATCAATCAAGCACTGCCTTTTAAATAGAAGTCTTATATTTTACCTGAGCTTTCCCATGCAAGGTCACCTCCATTCAATAAGGTCATCCATTTTGTCAGTTCCTCTTCTGGGCCAGACTCAGGGAGAGACTTCTCAGTGAATGAGTATGTAGGGGAGAATAAGATCATATTTTGATTAAAGAAAACCTTTTAATCTCATATCAAATATATATTTTGCTAAAATGTATTTTGATAGCCTTTAGCTTTAGTCTCAGATAAAGTATATTTTTGCCAAAGCATGCTTTAGGCTCAGAAATGACAGCTTGCTAAACCACAAGACATTTTTCCGAGAAGTACTGCTAGAACAGCACACCTGCTATAGAAAAAAACAGGATGTGATTAGTGCTGAGAAGTGAAGGGCTTAACACCAAGAGGAGCTGCTTGCCTAAGCAGTCAGCATGGTTAGCTTCGCTAGAAGAGTGAGTGTGGGCTATGCTCAGAACTACCAAATATGGAATTAAATAAACAGGAGTTTGGGGTCTTTGGAATTTGAGTGAAGGGATATGTAAACAGGGGCAGATCGGCAGGCGGTTTGGAAAGGCTGTACCTAAGTAACCTCAGCCAATGGGTGAACAGAGAGGAAGTGATGCATCCATCGAGGGCAGGATTTGAATAATGTAACTGTGTAAGCAAATTGAAAGGCGAGCTCCTGAGCATCAGAGAGTCTCCTCTCTACTAGTAAAGGGTTTTTCTTTTACCTTCACCTTGACTTCGCCTCATTTATTTAGACAATTTTGTCTCTAACAAGTAGGAGCAGCTCTGGACCACCCTGGGGGAAGTATACAAAATACAAATATGTAGTACTCAATATTCCAATAAAATATGCAGAATTCAATGAAGATTCTGGATTATGTGCTTCGTTTCAGGTATCTTCTTCAGGAATATAGTACTATTTTGTTAGTTCCACAAACATCATTGTATAATAAAGTTTCTTCAACCAGTCCTCAAAGGTACCATTCAATGTATCAAAAAGTACAAAGTATCTGAGTTGCAAATGACAGGCATCCAGTCACCATTAACAAGAAATCAATTCTATAACTTTACTGAGCTGGTATTGCCTTGAAAATCCTTTTTGGAATGATTATACGTTATTGACTTTGGATTACATTGTTATATATTTTCCTTTTTAATATATTCTGTTCAGTGGTTTAGCATGTTTTCTACACAACCCTAAAAGACATATACTCATTCCATATACTCAAAAGACATATACTCCATTCCATACACTCATTTGCTCCAATACTTAAATATGTGGAAGTCTGCAAAATAAAGTGGATGTGTCAGGAGTTGGTTTCCTATTAAATCGATTTCTGCTTGAATTCATCTCTGTTCTTACAGACACCAGGTGCATAATGCTTTTATGTCATGATCTGGATTTTTACATGTTCAACAGCAGAAACCAACAAAGAAATTGAGCTTGGGTTTGGTTTAGTGTTACTTTCATATGAATCAATAGGGTTCTTCAATATAATATACAGATTTTGGTTAGAATCATTCCTTTTTTTGAAAAGCTTGTAATGAAACTTGAAACACAACCAAATGGACAGTATAAAAGCATACAACCTATACTTACACTTGTGTGAAATAATAGAATTTTTATTGGAAAGACAGAGAAAAAATGATCAATGACACTGATTGTCATACATCGAGATCCCGGAGTCACCTTGCAGAGGACAGACCTAGCAGGGGAAACTACAGGATACCAACTTTCATCACATACACCTAATAATTAAAACTTCTCCAGCATATAAATCAAGGATCAACAACCTCTTCTGGAAAATTCCTTCCTTTTAACAGGCTGGTCCTTGCTTACAGACAACACCCTAAACTGAAGCAACTACTTACCAGTGGTAATGGAGTATTCAGTGGAGATACAAACTCGGGGAGTAGCAAAAATTCTACATTGTGAGTTACTGGCATTAAAGTTGTGAGTGAGCAATTTGGCCACTGCATAATTTCGTTTGCTCTGGAGTCATCCTTCCTGAGCTAAGACAAAAATGTGTGAGCCTGAGGCTAAAAACTGTGAGCTAGCTCACACTAACTCAGCTTAGAGGGAACACATGCTCCAGCAATGACTTTCTGCTATTTATTTTGGCCACACTGGACAGTCTGTATGTAAAAAGAAAAAAACCCCACAAATTAGTCACTAAACACAGAAACATTCAGGCCCCCAGTGGGGGAGCTTTCAGCCTTTTTGACATTCAGGAACAGACTTGCAGCACTTCAACAGAAATGTTTTAAAAGAGAGCCCAGTGAAAAGATACTGAATTGGACTTAGTGTGCAGATGATCCGAGCTAATCATTTTTATTTTGTAAGCCTCCTCAAGCAGAGGCTAAATGTGTTAAATAAATACATGCAATAAGACTGGGGATTGTTAGTTCACACAAAAAGCACTTGTCCCTCTTTACAGATGTATGTGCATTCAGCGTTGGGCCAATCATACATGTGAACTAGTTGGTCATCTTGAGCACTGGACTTTAAGAGGCACCAGAGTAGATGGAAATGAAGTTCATTTTGAATGCCAAGTAAAGAAAGGTTCTTTCTAGATGCCTTATTTTTCTCTATATTGAATATGGGGATGACGGGAGCCGAAATCTAAGAGTGCTTTTGGCACCTATGGTGTCAAAAACCCATGGTTGTTGTAAAAGTGCCATCAAGTTACAGCTGACTTATGGCAAACTCATAGGATTTTCAAGGCAAGAGATGTTCAGAGGTGATTTGCCATTGCCTGCCTCTGCATCATGACCCTGGTATTTCTTGGAACTCTCCCATCCAAATACTACCTAGGGCCAACCCTGCTTAGCTGCCAAAATCTGATGCGATCAGGCTAGCCTGGGCTATCCATGTCAGGGCAACCCTGCATACATTATTTACATCAGGGGTCATTTGGGGGGGGATGCAGGGGGACGCCATCCCCCCGGGTGAGGTGCGGGAGGGCGGGGCCTGGAGCTCCCTGCTGGTGCCCGCTGGAGGTCGCCGCCGGCTGTGGGGAGGACACACTTCCAGTGATGTCAGGGGGTGTGGCATATGCTAATGAGTTATGCTAATGAGTCCCCCTAGCTCTTTTTCTACGAAATGACCCCTGATTTACATTAATCTTACTTACAGTTGGTCCACACACACTCAGGATAGTTTAGTCTTTTAACTAGATCTTATTTCATCTGGGTTCTACAGTGTAATATAATATACCTTGACCTGATAAACCGAGCTTTCTGATGTCTCTTTGTAATAATTCCCACTCTTTC
>NW_015166417.1:2559179-2586668 GCF_001447785.1 Gekko japonicus | reverse complement strand
ACTTTTAATAGCTCCAGGTATAAATCTTTGTCATAACTTCATGCATTTAATAAATTATCCTGTGGCTTAGCAAAAAAAAAAATCTGCCAAAATAAATGTGTTACTCTTTAGGGTGCCATGAAATTCTGTTACATAGGAGGTTTTAGAGATCAGAATGCACAGTTCATCAAATGCTATGTCTATAAATCATCACTTTTTTAAAGGGGATGCTTGAATAGGAAGAAGCATATGAAGATTGTGAACAACTTCACATTAATACATCATGGAATAAAGGATAACTATTTTAATGCTAACTAGCATGTGAAAACTGTTCATTAATCCCTGATAGCTGTTAATAGTGAAATGAACGTCAACAAGCCACATTTTAAAATCCAAAGGCACACTCCAGCCAAAGTAAAACACATTTAAATTCATTTATGTCAAGGGCAATCTAGCACCATGGTTCACTATGGAGCTGGGTGACCTGAAGAAGGCCGCCATTGGCACATCACTTGAATTGAACTGAACAAAGAGACACATATACTATAGAGCTCATTGGAGAACCTATGAGTGATCAGTAAAATCATCAAAGAAATCCTGCTTCCGCTGTACCATTGCATCAGGTGGTTTGTGTCCAACTCAGTTGTTCAAGGTATTTTGGTACTTATTGACTTTGAAGTCTGAGACTTTAGGAACTGCAGCTCTGATCCCTTTTTGTTCTTCTCAGTGAAATGATGCAAAATATAGGAGCCTTCCTGACCTCCTCAGGCAGGTTGCTTCACATGGTAAAAGCTGCACAACAGAGAATGCATCTGTATGGGTAATTGCTGATCTCACCTATTTAAAAGGAGGCACAGTCAGAAGGCTTTATTCAGATGAAGGAAGCTAACGTGGTGGAGCCATCTTCTGGGCTAACTGAAGATGGAAGAAAGTTTTTTTTTCCCCAGCTGCCTTAACTTGTTTCTCCAGTAATAATGCTGGGTTCAATATAACTGCTAGGCTCTTAACTGACATTGAACTACTGTCAACTATAGCCCATCAAACATGGGAGGTGCAATGTCCTTCAAGACCTCAGTCTTCCCAACCAGCTACAAAAATATATTCTTCCACCTCATTTAACCTGCAAGATGGTCCCCTACCTTGACTCAGCTGACATGGCCACCTAGATCCATGTTATGGTTACCTTGAGGATAGACTACTGTAATGTATGGGTCTACTTTTAAAATCTAAATGGGTCTACTCTTAAAATCAGCTTGGAAACTCTAGTTGATACAGAATGCTGCAGCTTAATTACTATCCAGAGCTAGATAGAACATGCATATCACACCCATTCTGCAGTCACTAGTTACTGATCAGTTACCAGGTTCAGTTAAAGGTACTGGTTATAACCTCCAAAGCTACTAATGACCTTGCACACACATATCTGCAGGACAGCTTCTTGTGCTTTGCTCCACTACGTCAGCTTCACTATTCCGAGCAAAGGTTTCTGAGTATATTGTTGGTAAAGTAATTAACACAGCAATGGTGCATAACTTGATTAAAGAGTAAATAAAAGTTTATTTAGGAATGAATATCCTTGATAGGAAAGAGGAGAGACAGAGAGAGGTTCCTAACTACATATCTAGTTAAGACAGAGAGAGGAGACTGAATGTGGCACTTCTGAGAAGAGGAAATTGCCCTATGAGTAGCAATCTGGCAGCAGAAAAAGGAGTGACACGTACCAGGAAAATGTGGTTCAGTTTGTGGCTGAACCACAATCCAAACCACGAACTGAACCAGGAGGTTTGTTTGTGAACCGAACTGGTTCATGGCCCTGCAAACAGGGTTTGCAGAAAGCCAGAAAAACTGTTGAGCCAATCAGCTGTTTTGGGCTGTCTTGTGCAGCCCCTTTAAACTGTAAAGGGACTGCAGAAGGGAGGCAGCTGTTTTTCATGCTGTCTTCTGCAGTCTCTTTAAAGTTTAAAGGGATCACACAAGACAGTCTGAAATAGCAGCATGGCGGGGAGTGCCTCCCCATCGTGCAGCTGTTTTTGGACTGTCTTCTGCAGTCCTTTTAGAGTTTAAAGGGACTGCACAAGATAGCCTGAAACAGCTAAACAGTGGGGAGTGTGTCTTTCTGCTTTTTGCTCCATCCAAGAGCCATCATGAACCACACAAACCACTCTAAAAGCTCATAGATTTTCATGATGGTGGACTCATCGCATAGTTCTGTTTCTGAACCACAAACAGAGTGAAATTCTTGATGAATTTTGCTTCATGGTTCGGTTTGTATCCATCCTTAGGAATGACACTTAACAGGAGAGAGGAGGTGATATCCCCACTATCTTATCTAATTGTCTTCTTACTGATCCCTCCAGGGTCTTCTTCTCTTCTTTGTACACCAGACATTGCCTTTTCCAACACCCCTTCTCAGGGTCTAGTATATGAAGTCCACAAGATCATCTTCTTACGTAGGCCTTCAAACTTTCCTCAAGAAAGTGGCTTGGTGAGTGCATCTGCAATCATTTCATCTGTAGGATAGTATTCCAACTCAAGGAGTCCTTCTTCTTGCATGTTTCTTACAAGGTGATGCTTCACATCCTTGTGTTTAGTTCTTGAATTTATCTTCTCCATCTGTGCAAATTTTATGCACCCTTGGTTGTCTTCGAAGAGTTTACTGGTTGGGGTTCCTCTATCCCAAAGTCTTGCATTAATTGCAGTATCCATTTCAGTTGTCTGCATGCTTCTGCTGCAGATACATACTCAGCTTCAGTTGAGGATACAGCTACAGTTTCTTGCTGACTGCTGCTCCAGCTGACTGCTCTGCCATCATAGAAGAGTAAGTATCCACTGGTTGACTTTCTGTCTGTATTATCTCCTGCACAGTCTGCATCCATATATCCCATTAGTCTGGGATTGTCACTTGTTGGTAAATTTAGTTTCAGGTGTGCAGTGCCATGCAGATACTTTACAAGTCATTTGACTGCATTCCAGTCCTTTTTGCTTGGCAACTCTGTCTTCCTGCATAACATGCCAACAGCTGCTGTGATATCAGGACACGTCAATGTGCTTATGTACAGCAGTCTTCCAATTGCTTCTCTGTATTGCTTGTTATCAGGCAGAAATTCACTACTTCCTTGCTGGTTCGTGTAGTTCATTTCCATAGGAGTGCTTGCTGGCTTAGTTCCTTTCATATTCATGTAGTCCAGAAATTCTAGGATGTTCTGCTTTTGGTTGAGAAGATAGCTTCCATTTTCCTCTTGTTCTATTTGTATTCCAAGATAGTAGTTGATGTCTCCTAATTGTTTCACTACTACATCTTGATTCAGATGGTGGACTATTCCAGTCCAGTCCTCCTTGTCTTCATAGCATAAAATCAGGTCATCCACACAATGTAAGTCCATTTGTTGTCTCTGTATCTTGAGTATAGGCAATGTTTTGCCTGGCCTTGCTCAAATCCTTCTTTGGTTAACATTTGATGAAGTTTCTCGTTCCAACATCCTGCAGCCAGTTTCAGCGTATGTATGGTCTTTGAAAGTTTACACATGAGTAGCTTATCTGTTGATTGTTTAAATCCTGGTGGTTGTTCCATGTAAATATCTTCCTTTATTTCTCCATGTAGAAAAGCAGTCTTTATGTCCAAATGCTCCACATGCATCATCACTGCTCCTGCTATGCTCAAGAGGATTCTTATTGAAGTTATGTCCCACCAATGGTGTGAAGGTTTCATCATACTTCTGAGAGTATCCTTTAGCAACCAATCTGGCTTTATATCTTTGTATTTTACCTTATGCATCATGCTTTGTTTTGAAGATTGACTTGCATCCTACTGCCTTCTTCCTTGGACACAATTCTGTAAGTGTCCATATTTGGCTCTTGATCAGAGATTCAGTTTCTTCTTCTGCAGTTTTTATCCATTTTTCTATTTCTTTTGTAGGCATTTTTGCTATGTCTTCCCATGCAGAAGGCTCAGGTATAGCTTCTGCCCTTTTGAGATAAGAAAGCCTTCTTGGTGGTGCTCCTTTGTTTTATCTGGTTGATCACCCAACATTTGGTTCTGGAGGTTCTTTAGGTTTTGCAGGTGTGTCATGTGTGTTGTAAAAGAAAAGTTTTATTAATTTTTCAAAAGTGAAAGAAAAGAGAACAACAACTACAAAGAGAAAAAGAGTAACATACAACAAGTATGGAGTCTGTACTCGTTATAGCTTAAATTTACATAGCTAGATAGAATCTTTCTGTTGTGCACCTAGATCAGTTTAACGTTTTAACAATAGAACTTATACTTTAAATGCTATTTTACACATTTTGTGAGATAATCCTCAATCCATTTATAGAGTCTTAACCAATTCTTCTCAAAGATTTCTTCCTTTTTATCTTGTACTTGTAAGGTTAATTTGTCCATTTCCACTGTTTCCAATAATTTATAAATTATTTTTTCTTTAGATGGGACTTCTTCTTTTTTCCCATATTTTTGATTACAGTCAGAAGTTTAATGTAGTTATCTTTTAACAATGAGCTACATCTGTTCATTAAAATTATCCCCAAATATTTTATTTTCTTCTGAACTTCAATGCCAGAGCTATCTTGAGGTGTGTCATATGTGTTGTCCACAATGCTCAGATGCACTGTTTAAATAGGCTGTGCTTCATTTTTCTTTATTGGTATAGATTCACTGATATCTAGTTTCTCCATGTTTCTTGATTTCTCCATTTCATCAATGTAGATCACATTGCAAATCTTGACTGTTTTTGTTTCTGGGTTGAGGATTCTGTATCCTTTGCATCTCAGTGCACAGCCAACAAAAATGCCTTCTTCTGCTCTGTGGCAGAACAGTCTGCAGTCCCTGTTCCACCCCACCCTCCTGTGTTTCCCCAACACCTGGAGGGGCTTTTCTCTCTGTGCGTGTTTAACCACCACCACCACCTGACCTTTGTAGGAATTTCCCATTGGGAGGGTCAGGATCCTAGCTTCCCTTCCAAGTTTGGAGGCCATGCCTCTATGTCTAGAGGCTCAGCTCCTGGTGACCACGGGAACAGTTTATTGCCTTGTGCACCACTGAGGAAGCAGCCACTTGCCATCTGACTGTGCTCCCCTTCCTCCTGGTGCTCCTTTCAAAATAGTGTGTCCAAGATGGTGGAGGTCTATGTGATACAGAGAACCACTACAAGCATCAGAAGTTATAAAGTATTTATTAAAAAGAATATGTTTACAAGCATACTGTTAGCACAGTACCAGATTGAGCAAGGGATTAAAAAGAAATGGGTAAAATGAGAGCCAGTTTGGTGTAGTGCTTAAGTGCATGGACTCTAATCTGGGAGAACCAGGTTTGATTCCCCTCTCCTCCACTTGCAGCTGCTGGATGACCTTGGGCAAGCCATAGCTCTGTCAGCGCTGTTCTTGAAAGAGCATTTCTTGAAAGAGCTCTCTCAGACTCACCTACCTCACTGGCTGTCTGTTGTGGGGAGGGGAAGGAGTTTGTAAGCCATTCTGGGGCTCTGCAGAAGCGGAATTAAAAGACACCGGGGAAAATCTGCTAGTAAATGGGTTGCAACAGGCCACTGATGGATTTTCCCCTGTCTGATCACTCCCGCGCACTCTCATGCTGTCGGGATGGTTTGATCAGGCCATCCCGACTCCGTGCCATTGTCCCCCCCCCTTCGCTGTATGTGCATCATCGCAAACTGCATAGAGAGCCCTCAGTGTGGGGGTGCGGTTCATTGATTCCTCATTTAAGCGCATGGGGGGAAAACAGCACAAAACCCCGACTCACCTGCAGTTGCGTCTGATCACACACTGACAGGCTGCATCCGCAGCTTCAAAGGGAGGTGTGATTGTGCAACTGCAGGTCTATTTCTTCTGGAGGAAACAGCCTCACTCCCCCCCCCATTTTTCCTGGCATGTGTGACCACACCCTTAGAAGGAGAAAAGGTCAGGTGGAATCAGGAGTAGGATGTATGAGGTGAACGGATAAAACTGGGGTAACATTTATTTATGTATTGAATTTATACCTCGCCCTCCCCGCCAAGTCAGGCTCACACTGTAATTACACTAAATCCAGATAATTTGTTGCCAACAAGTAAGTGTTTCTACTATTCAAAAAGGTCTTTTAAAATGTTGATGAGAGAGGCTTTCTTTGCAGTTTCTGCATAAACACTCAAGTGTAGGTTTCTGAGTTTCACTGACTCTTAAGGTCCAGAAGGCAGGAACATGCAACCAGATTTCCAAAATCCTTCCATATACACAGACAAGGGATCACTCCTCTTTTGAGAGCTATCTCCCTTTTCACTGGGCAGGGATTATTTCTCTTAACTAGAAGCAATTTCCCTTTTTGCTTGAATGGGGATTCTCTCTGATCCTCTCACTCTTTCCCAGTTCACTGTCTCTTCTTCAACTGTCAGTTCCCAACTGTCATTTCTTAAATCACTCTCTCAACAGAATTCCATTTGAACAGGCTGTCACTCAAGAGCCCGTCTGTTGTACTGGTTAGGTGCACAGACTCTAAACTGGGAGTTTGATTCCCCACTCCTTCACTTGCAGCTGCTGGATGACCTTAGGCAACCATAGTTCTGCCAGAGCTGTTCTCTCAAGACAGTTCTAGAAACAGCTCTCTCAGTCCCACCTACCACACAGGGTGTCTGTTGTGGGGAGGGGAAGGGAAAGGAGTTTGTAAGCTGCTCTGAGACTCTGAGTTAAGGGTGGGGTATAAATCCAATCTCCTCCTCCTCCTCTTCTTCTTCAAAGGTTCTCAGACTCTGTTAGGCATTAACCTTTGACAGCAGCAAAGAATAACAAAAAACAACTGTGAGCTGAATTTCCTGCAAAATATTTACAGTCCATCATATCCTGGTTTTCTTTAGTAATATAAGCATAGGCCTTTGATCCAAACTTTTAGATGGTTTGTGCCTGTACCACAATTCAAATGCTGTACTACTTGCACATTTAGTAGGTAATTTGTTTTGCAGGTAGGTAGCAGTGTTGATTGCTTCTTCCCAGTACTTGTCAGGTAGCTCTGCCTCAAGGAGCATACATCTGCACATTTCAGTGAGAGAGCAATTTTTCCTTTCTGCTACCCCATTCTGCTCTGGAGTGTATGTCTGCTCTGGAGCCAAATAATTCCTCATCTCATTTCCCATGTATTCCACTCCATTATCAATGCAAATTGCTAGTGGCTTTCTTTAAAATCTGTTACTGACATTGCCACACATGCTTTGAATTTTTACAGCACATGACTTTTCTCTTTAATTAGTTAGGTCACCGTGTATCTCGAGTCCATAAAAGCACGTATTTATTCCCACTAGGGGTTTGACTTCTCATTGGTCCACAAATACCACTGTGTATCAGCTCTAGGGGTTGCTGCATTTGGCTTGTGCCATGCTGCTTGTTAAAGCTAGATCTTTTCTCCTTTGCTCTCACACAGCAGACACAGCTTTCTTCAGTAGGACATCTGTTCATTTGCTTGCCTTGAGTTAAATATTGGCTTTCAAGTTGACTAATCACATAATTGTCCCTATGTCCCAATCGCCTATGCCATAGCCTGGAGCAATCTTCGAGTTTACATTCTTTTGCAAGTTTTGCTTTCTGCATATAAACGTAAGAGTGTACAAAACTCAATTCACTAATCCAGTAGCAATTAATTCTCCTTTCTGTCTGATAAAACATCTCTTTCCAAAAAGATGCTATCATTCCTTTCTTTGACAGTAATTTGCTAGCTTTGGGACATAAAGGCAGTTTGTAATGAGGACATCTCAGGTTTCTTCATTTGGGAGATTGCATTTTATTGTCCTGGAGCCGATGCCTTCAGCATTACAGAGCATCCATCTGCAACACTTAATTTCTCTCACTTTTGCTCATCTAATGTTTCATAATATCTCTATGAGCACACATGAGGGCTGTGGTCCCACGGTCTATAAACCAAATATCACTTTTTGTGGATCCTGGTGATAATATAAAACATTTCTTTATCAGCTGCTCCTTAAATCTGATTGGAGATTCTTTGCCATTTCCCCCCTTTGCTTTGGGAAAGGCTTTCCTCTGCTTAGTGGTAGTACAATCTCTCTTAATGTGTCCTCACTTCCCACAGAGGTGACAAATATTCTCCTTGTTATTTATATTTAAAGCCATTTGCCTAGTCTCTGCTCTCCTTAATTCCCATGCATCACACTCCTTCTCAAGTTGATTGATAACAACTTGGAGCAACAAGTCATTCTTAGGTTCAAGTCAAGCCACTGTATTTTCATACGATTCTGATAGGCTGTATAAAATTAACACAAGCACGAAGATTCCCACCAGCCTGCATTCTTATGCTAAATAAGCATTTCTGAAGGTAGAGCTGGCTCTTTAGAGAGGATTTGACATGCAGTCTTTCCAACTCAGTCCAAACAGCCTTAGCAGTTGGCATCCTAATGACTCTTAATTTCTGTCTTTCTGTTAAACCCATGATAATAGCAACTCTTGCCTGCTCACTCTTGGTGTTCCATGCAGTCTGTTGCTCTGCATCATTAGCTGAACAGTCTCAGTAACAGTCCACAAGCCTTTTTCAATGAGATGGGTCTTCATTCCATCTCTCCACAGTAGATAGTTGCTCTCTGTGAGCCTATCTATCAAGTGACCATGCTGTGCATCATCAGTGTTGCCATCTTTGTTCCTTTGTTCTCACCTGCTCATGCCAAGAGCCTCTGCCAATCTTTCTACCTTCAATCAGAGATGCACTTAAACTGGGCCACCATAACCCCTGTTGGCAGAGTAATTAACACAGCAATGGTGTACAACCTGATTAAAGAGTAGATAAAGGCTTATTTAGGAACTAACATACTTGATAGGAAAGAGGAGAGATAGAGATAGGCTCCTAACTACATCAGAGAGACAGAGGAGACTCTGTGTGGCACTTCCGATGACTAGGGTTGACAATTGCCCATACGTGTGACTTTGGTCTTGTGGAATGACCTGCCTGTGGAAGTCAGGAAGGCTCCCTTGAATTTGAAAAACAGAAATATTCAGAACATTTTTATAACTGCAGTAAAATGGAGTAGTCCAGGAAGGTACTTTTATAACATAATAGGACTGTATTCTATTGCAGTGCTTATTGTATAGCTCACCTTGCTTTTACTTCCTTCTATGCTTGTAATCAATTCTCTGCATTGTTTAAGATATGTCTTGCCTTAGACAGTTTTCTGTTTCCATTGTTTCCTAATTTATGTAATCCTAATTCCATTGCATTGTTACTGAATGCTTTATGATATCTGATTTAATTGTTTTTTATATTTTGTAATCTGCCTTGCATTTCAGTGAGAAAGGTGGGCTACATATGTAGTAAATCAAATAAATATGAATAAATGGAAAGATTGAACACTTGCTTGTATTTTGGTAATCACTGCATTTAAAAAGGCTTAACTTTAGCTGAATCATGCCTCAAAACTGTCATATCAGAAAATCAAAATGTAACATTGAAGTTTTGAAGTTTCAGTTTAGGGAAATGGAATATATATTGAATTTTCGTGCTCAAATATTTGGTGACAGGTTATTTCTACAAGGATTAATAAAGTGCAAATATTTATTGAAATACAAATATTATTTATCTTTGAATCCAAATAAAACAGTTATCAAGAATACACTTGTATAATATGAGATTCAAAAATGTTACTTGTGTTGAGTATTCTAAGTTATGTTCAATAATATTTTAAATTAAATTAAATGAAGGGCAAACAGAATTTTCACTAACTTCTCAAATATGGAATCTTTAAGTGGAGACCCACAATACTTGCAGTGGTGGGGAATCCCTTTCCCCATTGCTGCCACTTCTGGGCTGGCATGGATCCCTGCCACAACCAACCCCATCACTGCTGAGCCCAGCTCCAATTTTCCATCGCTGGACCTGCCCCAGCTTCTCTCCCTCACCCTTGCCACTGCCACAGCTTGGCTCCCAACCTCAACTGCTAGGCTCACCGAGGCTTCGCCTCTCATGATGCTGGCAAGCCCCATGCAGCTCCCAGCCTCTACTGAGGCTTCTTGTGGCTACCTGACACAGACAGTCAACACAGACATTTAACACTCCCCCATGTATTCTTAAATTGTTTTCTGCAACCTGGTGGGTCCCCCAAGTTTGGGGGAAATCTCCCTTCTGTCATTGTGGGCTCAGTCCATGGATTTTGATATCCACAGATGGGCCCACACATCACTATTATATATATAGATACCTGGAAGTTTGCATACCAGAGTTTGAACTTTGACATTTTGCTGAAATTCAAATACATGCAGCATTTCAAAATGGCTGCTTCCCATTAGCAGAATGTCTAGTGAAGTGCACCTTGGCCCTTTAGCAATGATCTTTTTAAAGGTATGTCATTTTGATGAGTCTATTAAACCACTGTCATAAAGTCCTGTGCTGTTTATATTCAGCATTTAGTGTTGGGGAAATTAGGAGTGCAGGAACCTTTCCCTAGGACTCCCATTCCCACCCGGTTTGGTAAGGGCGGGGGATGGAAACTGGCACGACCCTATAGTTTCAGAGAGAGAGAGAGAGAGAGAGAGAACTGTTCCAAAGTTAAAACCATTTATTGAAAATTTAAGCCCATAATGCAAAAGTATTTGAGCAAATAGCAATTTAGTAATCATCATACAACCACCCCTTACCTATTAGAAAATTAGTGCACTTGTAAATATGTTTATCAAGAATATATTCCAGCTCTCCCCTAAGGCCTCAAGGGGGCTGTTGACCAAGGAGAGCCCTGAACAATGGCTATCACTGATATTATACACCTTCAGGATCCAAAGGGGCTGTCAATTAGAAACAGGATGAGTGCTGACAAAAATCAGAGCATTCCCTTTCTTGGCAAGATGAATATTTACCTTCTGACTTGTGACTCCTGACCAGAGTTACTGTTTCTCAGAGGTCAGGATAGTACTGATAACTATATGTTGAGACTTCAAGAATGGTACCACTCATCCCTGGAATGTATAAAACACCCACTAAGGCAAAAGTCATGTAACGGGCAATCTGTATCACAAAGGCTAAAGTACTAGCTGAGCCCTGAAGTATCTTGGGAAACCAAAGATTCAGCTATAGAAATAAGTAGAAAATAGGTTTCTCAAGGGACGAAGGCTGTTGGGCCCCAATCCCACAACATTTAGCTTGTAACATCTATAATAAATCTATAATTTCCATGTAATTCCAAAGGAATATCATCAGAGCCATAAACCTATCTCTGTCAGAAAAAAGGGGATATGGGTTTTAATAATGACAAATGATTGCTGTGGAATGTAAGTTATTGTCACATCATGAAGGTCCATTTTATTATCTATTACATGAACCTGGAATAAGCATTCGTTTTCTGTTTTGGCTGGAACAAAGCATAGACCAAAGGCAGTAAATAATTTGAGGCATGCCAAATAAAATTGGACTTAAATATTCTGCTGCACGTAAAACAAATATTCAGAAATTAGTGTCACAGCAAGTTCTTAAACCAGTGTCTGACAGTTTATTCGCTTAATTCTTAAATCTGGTTCACAGTTTATGTTGTTGTGGCATGGGTGGTAGCGTTTAATCTTCTGCACTGTAGCGACATATCCAGGCACGGATTGATAAGGATGTCCTTTTGTGGAGTCCCTATTTGGGTGGAGGCCACTGGGGAACAAATAGATACACTTTTATTGCAGTTTTTGCATAGGATAGCAGGAGCACCAAAGGCAATTGCAAGTGTTACTCTGCATGCAGAACTGGCAAAACGTTCCTTGGACACCCGAGTGTGGGCTGCCACATTTAGGTTTTGGCTAAAAATATACTTTCCAACAGCAGAGAGTGGTTATTTGTATTATTTTTAATGGCTAGATATAAAAGCTCTTGGTTAAGGCTGATCAAGGCCCAGCTACAACTATTGGGGATATCCATAGCTGATGCTGATAGCTTAGGGATGACAGGTTCACAAACTCTTATAATAAAGAGCCTGTATGAATAGGATTTGATGAGCCAGTTTGGTGTAGTGGTTAAGTGCACGAACTCTAATCTGGGAGAACCAGGTTTGATTCCCCACTCCTCCACTTGCACCTGCTGGATGACCTTGGGCAAGTCATAATTCTGGCACAGCTGTTCTTGAACAAGAGCAGTTTCTGTCAGAGCTCTCTCAGCCCCACCTACCTCACAGGGTGTCTGTTGTGGGGAGGAGAAGGGAAAGGAGTTTGTAAGCTGCTCTGAGACTCCTTTGGGTAGTGAAGGGTGGGGTATAAATCCAATCTCTTCTCTTCTTTTTCTTCTAAGTACTAGTAGGCGACCCCATAGAGTATGTTCCCCCTTATAATTGGGTCTTTCCCTGTCAAACTCCTTGCCATTATATTTTGAGTTTTTGACAGTACCCAAATATAAGAGACTATTTATGTTGGCTCGACTGAAAGCTGTCCCTTTGGAAGAAATGATAGGCCATCAGGGGATGTTTCTCTTCACAGACAGGCTTTGTAACTGTTCAACAGGAAAGATTGGCAGTCTAGAACATTGTTTATTTGAATGTGTCCTGTTTATATGTCCTGTTTATTTCAACTGTTTATTTCAATCAGACAGCACTGGATCAGAAGAAGAAGAGGAAGAAGAAGAAGAAGAGGAAGAAGAGGAGGAGGAGGAGATTGGATTTGTACCCCACCCTTCACTCAGAGAGAGTGGCTTTTGGATTTATACCCCACCCTTCACTCAGAGAGAGTGGCTTACAAACCCCTTTCCCTTCCCCTTCCCACAACAGACAACTGTGAGGTAGGTGGGGCTGAGAGAGCTCTTTCAAGAACTGCTCTTTCAAGGACAGCTCTTGTCAGAACTATGGCTTGCCCAAGGTCATCCAGCAGCTGCAAATAGAGGAGTGGGGAATCAAACCCAGTTCTTCCAGATTAGAGTCCGCGCACTTAACCACTATACCAAACATTATACATAATATGGCAATGTGGCCCAAGAACTCGACAGATTTCAGGTGAAAGGCACATTTTTCAAATTTGGCATATAGTCCATCTGCTCAAAGGCGTTGCAGCACTTGTTGTACATGATCAGTTCTGGGTCAAGGAGTCGGAGTATACCAAGATGTCGTCTAGATAAACAATAACAAACTGGTCCAATAGATCTCAGAATACATCGTTCATGAAGCACTGGAAGACTGCTGGAGCGTTGGTTAAGCTGAATTGCATGACTAGATGTTCATATTGACCATATCTGGTGCCAAATGCTGTTTTCCATTCATTGCTGCCCTTAATGCGCACTAAATTGTATGCACCTCGAAGGTCAAGTTTGATGTAGATCTGTGCTCCTTTCAGACGATCAAGCAGTTCAGGGATCAATGGAAGCGAGTAGCGATCTCATATTGTGATCTTATTCAGGGCACGGTAATCATTGCAAAGGTGGAGATCCCCTGTTTTCTTTTTAACAAATAAGACAGGAGACGATAAGGGGGATGTGGAAGGCCGAATAAATCCACGTGCCAGGTTTTTCTTGAGGTAGTCCCGCAGGGCTGCCAGTTCAGGTTCTGCTATGGGATATAAGCAGCCTATGGGTAGCGGAGCATCTGGCATCAGATCAATGGCACAGTCATAAGGCCGGTGTGGGGGCAGTTGGTCTTCCTCCTTTTCACTGAAAATGCCTGCAAAGGCTTGATAAGGTGTAGGCAGAAGTGAAGCAGTGACCAGTAGAGTGAGTGATGACGGTGGTTCAGGGTGGACGATAGGGAACCGGTGTTCAGGGTTGATGGATGACAGGAGCGACAAGGGTTGGATGACAGGGCACCAGTGTTCAAGGTTGCTGGACGACAGGAGCAATGAAGGGTGGGCATCAGGAAACCAAAGTTCTTGGTGAACCCAATCTACATGCGGGTTATGGGTTCATAGCCAGGAAAGACCTAAGATGACAGGAAACTGAGGCATTCTCACAATATCAAACTTTAATCATTCTTGATGTTGGTGGACCACCGGTCCAGAGCGAAGTAATTGTCCATCAATGGCTTCGACTAGAGCCGGGGTCTTTTTTTCTTGTGTCGGAATGTCATGTTGTTTTACAAAGAGGAGGTCCATGAAACAACAGGCTGCCCCTGAATCTAGCATGGCGTGGATAAAAAGCCATATGCCATCGGGGAGTTGTAGTTTCACAGGCACCAAGAATGGTGCTCGTTCAGGAAATGAAGAGCTGGAAGACCCTGCTATATGCCCCAAGCCCAAGGGTCCGCTCAGGCCTGGGGCAGCTCTTTTACCTCCAGTGTGGTTGCTTCAGGGCATCTCCACTTAGCAGAGCAGCTGGAGAAAAAATGCCCCACCCCTCCACAATAGAGACAGAGGTTTTGGGTGCGCCATCGCGTCTTCTCCTTGGGAGTAAGGCGTGGTTGGGTGACTCCCAGCTGCATAGGTTCTCCTTCATTACCAGGAGTGGAGGGGCCTGAAGAGCCAGCCCATGGGGTGGTTGAGAGACACTAGGCATGGGGGAGCTGGGGCTTTTACTTTGACAGCAACTCTGGAGTCAGCCGTTGATGCGTAGGCACAGATGGATGAGTTTCTGAAGGATATTGGGTCGTTCATTCCGGGCCAGTTCGTCCAACACCTCATCAGACAAACCTTCAGTGTACTGATCCATAAAGGCAGCCTCATTCCAGGTTAAATCCTGGGCTATCAGTTGAAACTTGGTAGTATAATGAGCTACAGATGCTTTCCCTTGCTTGAGAGCCCATGTGGCTGCCTGTACAGGATTGGCATAAGCAGCAGAGAAATGGGCTTTGAAATTGGGGTAATCAGAGAGTAATGGAGAAGCCCCTACCAACAAGGGAGTAGCCCATTTTGCAGCTTGCCCTTTAAGTAAACTCAAAATAAAGCAGACCTTGGTTTTGTCTGTAGGAAAGTCCCGGTTACGGAGCTCTATGTATAGTTCACTCTGAGCAATAAAGGCAGGGAACTCGTCGACACTTCCACTGAAGCAGTCAGGTGGATCCACAGGGCAGCGTGGGGGTGACGCAGCAGCTGCAGCAGCAGCTGCGGTGGCGGCTGCTTGATTTTGGAGGGCAAGCACCGCCTGAGTAAGCTGCTGCACTTGGTTAATC
Source organism: Gekko japonicus (assembly GCF_001447785.1). Lineage (NCBI taxonomy): Eukaryota > Metazoa > Chordata > Lepidosauria > Squamata > Gekkonidae > Gekko > Gekko japonicus. The sequence continues at coordinate 2,571,666 of NW_015166417.1, read as the reverse complement.
ACCCCTGTGAGCTGCTCAGCCCCGCCTGCTGCTCCGTCCTGCATAGTGCGGACAAGTCAGTTTGTGGTGCTGGCAATCTGTCACGACAGAGCCAGGGGGCTGGGCAGAGAGGGAGAGTTTACAGTTCAATCCATGAGTCAAAGCCAGAAAGATCAAAAACAAGCAGAGCCAATGTCCCAATACACAAAGCCAAGCCGTAGTCAGAGCGTTACCAAGGGTCAGAGTCCAGAGAAGGGAGTGTCGAATGTCAGGGTGCAGAGCCGAGGATCAAGAGCCAGAGAGTCGTCAAAACGCGGACTGGATTCAGGAACCGGGAAGTCAGTACAGGATCTCAGGAACAGCATCAGAGGTGCAGAGGTGCAGAGCTTCTGGTCTGAAGGACTACTTTGCCAGCACGATTTGCCAGCAGTCAGTGACCTGTTCAAATAGCGTGCTGGGTCGTTAACTCATTAGCACTGCCTTGCGAAGTCCTTGATTCTGTTAGAACTCCGGGCTCATTGTTCTCCGACCGCGCAAGCATGCCTCCTTGCAAGTCCCGGCATCTCTGATTCTTCAGCCGGTTGACAGGTGGCGGAGAATCGGGTGTCGTACTGCTGGGGCCAGGCACTGCCTGATCGGCTTCAGGTGCAAGCTGTCCTGGGGTTTGGTATTCATCCTCTCCGGCACTTAGGTTTGGTAAGGACTCTTGAGCCTCTGATGATGTTAAAGGCATGGAGTCCTCTGTTTCAGAGCTCCCAGGTGCCGGATCGGGGTCAGGCATGACAGGGAGGGGGCGGGTTCAGGAGAAGCCAGGGGGAGCGGGGATGGGGATAAAAGGAGGGCAGGATGAAGGGACTGAGGAGGATTGCCTGCGGTCTGCGAAGCCACAGCCAGGGAGAGAGAGGGCAAGTGACCCAAGAGGAGCTTGGAGGCACGGTGTGGTGGCGTAACCTCCCTCCTCCACTCAGGTGACTGAGGCCCCTGCTGCTCTTGGGGACAAGGCCACCAAGGTGGCTGAGCTTCTCCAAAGCTCCAAATCCAGCGACAGCTGGGGGGGGGGGTCAGCTGAGTCATATGACAGTTAGGAAGGGGCAAGTGTTTCACCTGCACTGACTAGTATACTAGCAGGCAATGTTGCATACTAGGAAAGGATTGCCAGGCTGCAGCCTCGAACCCCTGGGTTCATTTAGGGAGCAGAGAGTGGTATGCCAGTGTTGTGCTGGTGCACACCTATGTTTTCCCTATAGCAGGAGACTTGGTAACCCTAAGATACATGTTTGCAGATACTACATGTAGCATACCCACTTTCCAGAGAGGGGTGGTGTCTGCTATGTGGTGTTAATATGTATGCACTGCAACACCCAAAGAAAAGAGACGAACAGCCCTAGCTCCAAACTACATGAGAAGCAAGAAGTTCATGATGAGAATCTGACAGCTCTTGACATTTTCAGTTTTCCTTAAAAGAAGCTATGCAAGAGTGTAAATTGGCTGGGCAGCTGAACAAGGTGATTATCCTTTTCCTCCATACCACTTTCCTGGCAGAAATTCTTCAAAGCTCCTATTAGCCCTAACAGGAAGCCTTTGATTCACATGTGAAATAAATTTGCCAGTGGCCTTTATCTCCATCAGAGTTTCAAGCCAGCATTTATCTCACATAGTGATGGGGGGGGGAGCAGTTGCAGGAAGAGCAAATAGCATTTGTTGCATTTTAAAAAAATTATTAGGCATTAACATATTCTTAGTGAAACGAAGTATGTGACATCAATGTAACATAGTATGAAATTTATTTAAATGTTGTAGCGTAAAAGTACAGTTGTCAGACAATTAAATACTTAGTTGATTATCTGTGTTTTAAATTACAATTTAATCTATCAGATTCAAATATAATTGTATAGTACCCAAATCTCAAAGTGCATGTCTTTCTGAGATATTGAGGGATGTATAAGGTACTCACTGTTAGAGAGGCCATTTTTAATATCTTTCTCTTTCACAGTAACAATCAAAAGAGCTTCAAAAATAAACAGCTGTGCTTTCAACCTACACCTTTTAACTTGTGCTAATTAAAAGTGGCCCCACTTATTTAATTACTGAAGATCTTGTTCATGCAGCAACCTCTGAACAAGGCATCATCTGAGACACCCATATACACCTGTCATTTTCTACAGCTCCTTTTAAATTTTATTTTTATTTACGTCATTTATAGCCCACCAACCCTCTGTTTTATCCGTTAACTACCTTGCTTTGTCTCCTGCTAAATGGGGGGGAGCGGCTAGTAGCAATGTTCCTTCTAAGCTGTGGAGTCTTGTGAGCAAAAATTCTACTTCGCAAGCTGCTGGCATTAAAGTTGTGAGTGAGCGATTAGGCTACTGCATAAATTAGTTTGCTCTGGAGCCATCCTTCCTGAGCGAAGACAAAAATGGGTGAGCTGGAGGCTAAAAAACTGTGAGCTAGCTCACACTAACTCAGCTTAGAGGGAACACTGGCTAGTAGCATTGATTTGGTTCTCCTGTTTGGCCACGTGGGTAAAGGTGATCTATCATTATGTAAGAAACAATAGCAGTGGCTCTTTTCTTGTGGTTAACAAAGGGCAAACAGCTCTCCTTCTATGTATTTTTAACAGCTGTCAGAACTAAAAGGTGGCTTTAAAAAGGTAAAGGTTTCCCTTGCTCAAAAGCCAGTCGAATAGGACTCTAGGGGGCGGTGCTCATCTCCGTTTCCAAGCCGAAGAGCCAGCGCTGTCCAAAGACTTTTCCATAGTCATGTGGCTGACATGACTAAACGCTGAGGTGCATGGAACACTGTTACCTTCCCACCGAAGCGGTACCTATTTATCTACTTGCAATTTCTTGCTTTTAAATTGCTAGGTTGGCAGAAGCTGGGGCCAGAGACAGGAGCTCACTCCATCACACAGCACTTGGGTCTTGAACTGCTGAACTACAGACCTTCCAGTCTGCAGCTCAGTGTCTTAACCTCTGAGCCACCACAGCCCCAAAAGGTGGCTTTAGTATGCCTCATTTAAAGGCTATTCTATGAATAATGCTGGAGAAACAAATGGCCACACCAGTAGGCAGAAAAGAAAAAAGAAAAAAGCAGGTGCAAGGTGGAAGTATTTATTAGGGCTTTATAGATCCCTACTTCTCCAGGGAATCTTCTACAGGGATTTTCAAATTCCACCCTATAGACAATCCCCTGAAGAAGCTTTACTGCAAAATGCATGTATGCAAATGTGAAAACAGCAGGGGAACAGGTTACTGCTGTTTTCTTTGCCTGTCTTGGTCTCAAACAGAAAAGAGTTGGTGTGTGTAATGGAGATAGAAAACTCCCATTGTATGTCTGAACAAAGTCCCCATGCTCTTCCCTAACAAACATGAGGACTTTGTAATGTGTAGATAAGCCTTCATCTCCACTTTAAAAGCATCTCAGATAGCAGGGCTGAGAGGCATTTGCCTGGAGAACTGTTGCCAGTGTTGGGCTTTAACTAGGTCTGATTCAGTAAAAAGACAGCTTCCTATTTTCATGGTGAATTCATTACTACTTCTTACTGTCTTACTGTCAGCACTATTCCCTTCTTCCAAAGCCTCAGTACAGGAATTGTTATTCAAAAATATCAAGAGACACTGAAACAGAATTTAAAGCAACCAAACTGCTGTCGGCTATTTCAGAGCAGATTAATGCTGTAATGTGTAGAGCTGTGAGAAGAGGCAGGATAGCCTTACTGATGAGCATCATTTGAACATAAGATTAGCAGCTGATGGTTCATTTGTCATGTACATTGAAGAAGATGTTTAGCAAATTTGTTCACTGAGAGTGGCAATATAAGAGCAATCTTTTTAGAAGTTGAAAATTGGAATGGGTCTCCGATTCCTTCATCAGCACAATAAAGACAGAAAAATCCCAAGAGGGACTCCCTACTGAATTTCTGTACCTGCTAAGCACAGAAACTTTCACATCTAATTGTTCTGAAAGTGTTATCGAGATGGTAGACCGTTTACTTAAATTGGTTCAGAAATAAGCTTCACTGAGGCTCAAACACTGTCTTGTTTAAGGGAATGAAGGTTTAATTCAAGGCTTAAAACATTCTTATTTTGTCCGATCCAGGCAGCAGAAGTATGGAATTGCCTTGAAAATACAATTAGTAAATAACTAGGCAAAAGAAGAATGGGTTGAACTTAAATTAGGTGCATAAGTTCTAAAACTGAACTTCTTTCTGTTACTTCTGAAAGGAAAACATAGCACAGAGTTTACCTTTCTTGGAAGAGAATGCACTTTCCAGATTTATAACAATAATCAATATCTGTCAGTTCTCATAAAGAGAAAATCTTAACAATCAGTTTTCCACCCATCTGCACAAGATACTCAATAAAAATTCTTCTGACCAGTTGGTGAGATGATATAAACAACTCAGCATCCTTAGCTGAGACATACATAATATGCATAGAGATGAGTGTCTGCCTGATAAATGGCCATTATCCATCCTGAGCAATTATTCCCCTCCTTGCATCCATCCCAGGCTCATTGATATATGCCTTCTCTCAATGCATTTTCTATACATTAATCTCTTGCACATGCCAAAAAGAAAGTCAAAGGTTGTTTGTCTGACATTGTTATTTATTTACTGAAACTCAAGGTGGATTACAACATTTAACACAATAAAATGATATAAGACATACATTAATCAATTCAATAAGGCTGGATTACAAAATTAGGAAAACAAAGCAACAAAAAACAGTATAAGACTAATCAGTACAATAAACTACAATGGTATTCCCTTTATAAAAGGGACCCGTATAGTGTCTTCTCTTTGCACTCAAGGTGGGTCACAACAATGGATGATGTAATATAATAAATATTCAACAATTAAAAACTATTTAATAATTAAAACATTAATATTTATAATAACAATCCCACAAAAAGACTTGTCATTAAACATTACCCTTTCCTTTATAAATTAAAAGTTAACTTTAAATGGAAGATCTTAGTATTCAGAGTACTCTTGGGACCCATCCTGCAAAAGAAGCAGAACAATAATGTAAAGCCAAATCCCAACAGCAAGGCTTGGTGTGACAGAATTAAAGATTAGAGAACAGCAGCAGGTAAACAAAGGAGCTGATGAGTCATGTGACTGAGAGTGTTGGGGGCCAGTTGGCTCCGAACTCTCAGTGAGTGACAGATAACTGTGAACAGCTGACAGTTGAGAGCTGACAGTTGGGCAGAGACAGTTGGAAGAAAGTTGGTAGTCGGCTAACTGGAGAGCTCTGAAGAGGACATAAGCCTCTGAGCTCAGTGAAATCAGCTGGATAGCATTTTGTGTGGAAAACTGTGGCTGAATAGCACTCTGCACTGGTACCCTCTAATGTAAAGAGGAGAGTGAACAGAGACTGCACAGTATAAAACCTCAGTGGTCACAAACACCAGAGACACTGCTCCAAAGGAACTGATAAAGGTGGCTAAAGAAGGGCTAAGGGTCTGGAGGAGTCTGGAGAGTTGGGGTAGTCACACCAGTAAGACTCAAGGGACCAGGCAAATAACCACAAAACAGTTACTGGAGAGTGGGACCATAGGTGGGTGTTGTGAACTAAAGAACATCTGAGACAAACTGAGAGTGATAAGCACACAGCCTATGTAAATGCAAAGTGAAGTGTTTATTCTATAAAGTATCAAAATATCCTGTGTAAATATATCCCATCCCCCTGTTGAGTTTTCTGTGAAATAAAGAACTGTGCTGTTCGACTTTTACAAGCACTGGTGCCTGACTCTTTGAAAAAGAATTATACTGGGCAGTTGTCCTCAATACATCCTGAAGTTATATATACAAACCCCAAAGAGACTACTTTTAAGTGTGAACTGGTCAGTCCTCAGAAAGCAGATCAGTCACATCACAGTAAAATAAGCTGAATCCAGTACAAATAAATATATATATATATAGGCAGTGACGCCACAGCTCAGTCACGGCAACGGCCGGGGAGAGGTCATTGTGTTATACTTGGGCAGCATCCCCCTCCAAGGACCACAGAGTGCAATCAGACACTTTAACTACTAGACCACCAATCCCAACCCAATTGTAATCAGACTCTCTAACCTCTAGACCACAGATCACAATAGAAACTCTAAACACTAGGCCAGAGATCACAATCAGACATTCTAACTGCTAGATTAGCCAAAATTCAAGGTCCTGTACTTGCACCCTACTCAGCTAAAATATGAGAACTACCAATACTACCATAACTCTAACGTATATCAAAATACCAAGATAACCATAGATGTAATTACATTTTTAATTTTTTAAAAAAAATCCTACAGAATAGCCTACTACCTCATTAATGTACTATTAACTAACTGGCTAACTAGGACTAACAGGCAATCTGCCCAAGCCCAGGCGCAGTCTCAACAAAAAAAACCCTCCTCCTTTTGACAGCTGTTATGTTCCCTCGAAACTGTGGAATCTTGTGAGCAAAAATTCTACTTTGTGAGCTACTGGCATTAAAGTTGTGAGCAAGCATTTTGGCTACTGCATACATTAGTTTGCTCTAGAGCCATCCTTCCTGAGCTAAGACAAAAATGTGTGAGTCAGATGCTAAAAAACTGTGAGCTAGCTCACACTAACTCAGCTTAGAGGGAACACTGCTTAGGACCCAAATTGCCTGAAAAAGAGAGGAGTTGCAGCCTGGCCTAAAACGGTGCCATGCAGCTGTGCACCCAAAATTCCCCCTAAACGGCGCCTGTCAGTGTAGGCAGGAAAATAGCATGCCTCCACACAGCAGAGACCTAAAATGGAAATGTACAGCCACACTAGGGGTGCGCATTCGGTAAAGCCAAACGGGGGGGGGGGAACCCTGAAAAATGCACCGAATCAGATTCCCTGAGCTAATTTGGCTGCCGAATACTGAATGCTGGAGAACCCCCCAAATATTCAGGGTGGCTTTTTTGGCTTTTTTCGGCACTGCAAAATACGGGCTCAGGAAGGCTTTAAACTTTAAAGGGCTCCTCTAACCTTCTTTCCCCCGCCATTTTTGTGTTTTTCCCGCCCTTTGCTCTGCTTTCCAGGAGAGAGGGGGAAGAGGGACCTTACAGATAGCCAATCACTGCAATGCATTAACAAATGCCATTGCAGCTTGCAAGGCTGTTGTTGCTGCCGGCTTCATTTGTTGAAGCCCAACTACTAGCTTGCTGCTTTCCCAGGGGAGGAACACTGGCCAATAGGATTTGGCATTCTGCTCTCTGGCCAATCACAGAAGTTTGTTCCTTTTTGAAATCTTTCTGTGTATGCTCATCGAGCATAAAAGCAGGGGTCTCTGGTTGGCTGACTCTATTCCTGTTCCTGCTACTGAGAGAAAGCCTGGGTTGGAGACTGTGTGGCTGGCTTCTGCTTCAGCCACTGCTCTGAGCCTTCTTTCCTGCTGCTGACTTGGACTACTTTGGATCAAGATCCATCCATCCTGCCTGCTGGATAACAGAAGATGACTGAAGAGAAGAACACATCACTGATTTGACTTATATTAGGGCCACTTTTAAAAAACTTTTCTTATTTTGTTGTGGGTTTGGGGCCTGGGACCTGGGGCTGGTGTGGTGGTGGTGGGTAGGCCTATGGGCCCTAGGGCCTCTCAGGCCTCTTCCTAGGTTATTTTTTGAGGGAGAGTTCTTCTAGTTTGTGGTTTTGTTGCCAGCCTGTTGTTTTTGCAGTTTAAATATGTTTTTACTATGCTTGATATTTTATTTCTTGGCTTGTTGGGGCTTTTTTGGGGGGGGTGTTACTGACAAGGCCTTCTGCCTGGGGCCTAGGCTCTCTGTTTTTGGTTCTTCTGTTTTGTGGTTATGTTGCCTTTTAGCAGTTTATTTTTTTTTTAAGTTGTTGTATTATGTTTTATATTTCTGTGGCCTTCTTAGGATTTTTTTTTGGGGGGGTTACTTGACTTTCTCTGACTAAGCCTTCTGCCCGGGCCTATGCTCTCTCTGTTATGTGGTTCTGTTGCCTTTTAGCAGTTTTTAAGTTGTTATATTTTTGTGGACTTTTGGCCTTCTTAGGGGTGGGGTCACTGCTCTGTATGTGCTTCTGGTTTAGCTGCTGCACCATTGTCAAATAGGCTTTTAATAAGGGTTTCAGAAATTTTTAACTAATATTTTTAAATAAATCTCAGCATAGAAGAAGAAGAGATTGGATTTATGCCCCACCCTTCACTTGGGAGTCTCAGAGCGGCTTACAAACTCCTTTCCCTTCCCCTCCCCACAACAGACACCCTGTGAGGTGGGTGGGGCTGAGAGAACTCTGACACAAACTGCTCTTTCAGGAACAGCTGTGCCAGAGCTTGTGACTGACCCAAGGTCACATCAGCAGGTGCAAGTGGAGGAGTGGGGAATCAAACCCGGTTCTCCCAGATGAGAGTCCGCACACTTAACCACTACACCAAACTGGCTTTAGCTGTTGTACCTTTAACTAGGCCAGTGCTAGGAGGGCAAAAAGAGGCCAGGTTTGTCTTCAGCTCATAAAACAGAGGTATAAGTAGCATATATTAACTTTCCAAAAAGTAGGGTGCTATTTGTGCTCTGAGTAGGCTTGCCAAGTCCCCCCGGGGGGCGGGGAAACCCCTGCCCCAGAGGCCCGTTCCCCACCGCCAGTGGATCGGGCCCTGGGGGGAACCCCACCCCCACGTGCACGTCACCAGGAAGTGACGTGATGACACCGGGCATGCTGGGGGCAGGGCCATGACCATCCGAGGGAAAACTCTATGGTCCCCCGCTGCGGCGATTTTTTCACTAGGCAACCCTAGCTCTGAGTGAATTTTGGTGAAGCCAGGCACTTTTTTCAGAGAAATATTCCCCCTATAGCTTGTGTGTTTCAATTAGGGAGCACCTGCATTTCCACAGGAAATCTAGGTAGTAGTAGTTTGATTAAAGACCCTAAAACTTTTAAAAAGCTTTCCAAGCCACATCTCTGTCAGACTCTTGGACAAAGTTACTCTCATCAACACTCACTGAAGGTGATTTGTTTATTGAAGAATCAAGATGATCCAAGCTAAGAACGCTGTTGAGTCAGAACTGAGATTCAGGCGCAAACCCCCCAAATTATACCTGGTTCAAATGTAGTCCCCTCCAATCACACTGACCATTCATTCCCACCTAACCCATGCAGCTCTAATTCCCCCCACCTGTAAATTTCCATTTGTTATCTCAGCTGAGGTGGTGAACAGAGACAGACCAAGGTCATCTGGTCGACATCCCTGGGAAAGGGAGGTATCTTCAGAAAGTACATGAGATGCATTGCCCTACAATAAAGCCATTCTCACTCATACACATTCACTCTCCCCCCTTGCCTGGAATTTCCCCAAATTACATGACAAATGAGACAGCGAGTTGGACAATCTCAAGGATAGTCTTTAAACCATAGTCGGGGTAAGTGTGGGAATTCACCACTAACTCTAAAAAACAAACCAAGAAAAAAAGAAAACCCAAACTGAAGCAAGGCTAAGTTAGGTTCTACTGAAAGAAACAAAAACCTAGTTTCTGGGTGGGAGGGTTTATAAAAAGGTTTGAGGCTGTTTTAGGGTCTGGTGAGAATGCAGGTAAGTTAGGTGCCTAATATCCTCCCCAAAAGTTAGGCTGAGTTTCATCTGGGACAACATGAGCGGCAGGAAGGGAATGCAGAAGGGCCCTGGGGCCAAGGCTAAAGAGAAGACTAGAGGGGTGGAGGAGGGGGCTGTGGTTCCCCGCCTCTTTGCAGGACCTCTCCAGAGCCATCTGGCACCTCTCCAACCTCTGGCCAGAGTGGTGCAATGAAGAGGCTGTGCGTGGTCCTCTTCCCTAAGAAGGATGCTTCTGGGGTGGCCCCAGCAGAGGTGCCTGCAGGTGCTGGCACTGTGCAGGGGTCTGCTGCTCAGGCAGCTCCTCCTCAAGCTGTTGCTGCTGAGGCTCAGTGGCAGGAGGAGGGGCAGCAAGAGCTGTCTTTGGGGTCAAGCTTTGGGGACAGTTCTCTGTCTCCTGAGGTCACTCCACAGACTAAGAGGGCTATAGAGGCACTCGAGGAAGAGCTGGCTGGCCAACCCACTGCTCCAGATTCTCTAGGCTCCACCAGGAGAAGAGGCTGGGAGAGGTGGAAGAGGAAGAGATGGAGGTGCACCCCAAGGACCTGCCATCTCAACCCCTTCCCCCTGCTCAGCCATCTCTTCCTGTCCCCCAAAGACACGGTGTGTCTGACCCAAGCTCCTCACAGGAGGAGGCTCCAGGGGTGCCTGTGGCTGCTGGTCAGCGTGGGTGCCCCTTCACCTCTGAAGTTTGAAAGCACTTCCAGGTGACAGTGGATCCTCGCTTTGCACAGTGCCAGCTGTGTAGGGCCCGGATCAGTCAAGGGAAGGACATCCTCCATCTCTCGACTTCCGGGCTGTGAAACCATCTGAAGAAACGCCACCAGGTGGTGCTTCTTTGGGGGGGGGGAGAGAGGCTGCTGCTGGGGTGCCCAAGTGGTCACCCCCAGCCAGCCAGGAGGTGAGTCATCCTGTGACCACCTCCAGCGCTGTCCATGAGTGATCCACGGTAGGGATGGGGCATGGATGCCAAACATCTCTGATGGAGATGCTTGGTGACGTAAGCACTAGAGTGCCTGGGGGGAGGGGGGAACAGCAGGCCACCAAGAGGGTCACTCATATTGCTGAAATGCTTGCTTTAGATGGATGCCCCTTCTCTGCAGTTGAAGATATTGGTTTCCACAGGCTGCTCCAGGATGCCTATCCCTGGTACACGCCCCCTGCTCACACCACACTGAGCAGGACCATGATGCCCTCATTGTACAGAGCTGTCAGGGACCACATGAAGGCACAATTGTCCCATGCTCATGGGAGAACTGTGCACTTTATGTCTGACATCTGGACCTCCCATGAGGCGCATGATTTGTATCTCTTGTTCACTGTGCACTGGTGGCAACCAAGCGACATTTTGGGTGGAGGCGGGGGAACTAGTGTCAGGCAGGGTCAGGGCTGCCGGGCCAGCTATTGCCAGGCTCTGCTCCATGTAAAAATATTTGATGGGCCACACACGGAAGACAACATCTCAGCCACCATCGAGAGACAGTGGGTAGGGAGGGATCTCACCGTGGGCTACATGGTGACCAATGGTGGCAGAAACATGAGGGCAGAAGCAAAGTGACTGGACCTGACATCACCACCAGCCACCCAAACCAGCTGACACCAAGCTTGACTGGCCTGACCCCACATTTGGCACCTGGTTGGTAAGCCCTCATTCAACAGCTCCGCTTTCTGTTTTCCTTGATTTATTAATTAATTTCTTGTTTTTAAAGCAAAGGAGAAAAGGCCAAGAACTGGGGATGGGTGGGAGAAAAACACACACCCTGTACCACAAACACATTCTCCTGCTAACACACCCTCTGAAAACACCAATAGGGACACTCCCCAATACATGCTCATACACAGCCATAATGCAAACCAGACAAAGAGACAGACTCTACAGACACAAGACCTCAGCTGCAGTGAGAATGCTGAAGGCAGGGGTCATTTCGTAGAAAAAGAGCTAGGGGAACTCATTAGCATAACTCATTAGCATATGCCACACCCCCTGACATCACCGGAAGTGTGTCATAAGGCCACACACCCCGCCCCCAACGGTCCTGGCCACCGCTGCTGGCCTTGCAGCTCCACTGCCGAGCCCCATGAGGGGCCTGGCGGTGGACCTGCAAGGCCGGCAGGAGTGCAAGGAAGCCCCGCGAAGGCCCTCCCTGGCCCCAGGCAGGCAGGGGTGGGGAGAGGCAGGGAGGAAGCAACTTACCCTCCCTTTTCTCCTGCTTCCTCCTGGCTGAGCCCCCCCCCGAAATGACCTCTGGCTGAAGGTGAGAGGGAACAGCCAGGCAAAAGAGCCAGCTGCCCTTATCTGATTGGCTGCTCTATTTTCTGTGTAGCCAATGAAGCCTTGTGCTTCATTTGAGCCAGGCTGGAGGCTGGGGAATCTCAAATCTCTTCAGTAGGGAACTCAAAATTCAGCCTCTGGTCAGAGAACCAAGAGAGTATTTGTTGCCGGTTTGTTCCACAGTTGCTTGCAATAGAGCCTGTCATGAAGCTATACCTCTGTTTTCTTTGAATGATCCATTAAAATATGTTATCAGAAGTGCAACTATTTTTTTAAGAAGCCTGCAGCAGCAGTACAGCTTTTAAGAGGCACCAACCACTCAGAGAAACCAGCAGGCATTTTAGCCATGGCAGCCAGACGGATTCCAGTTCCTGGATCTGTGGACATGAAAGGTTATGTTTGCAGTAACTGGATGTTTTTCAAGGCACAGCGAAAGAATTATGAAATTGCAATGGGATTAGATGGCAAGGACAAAAAAAGACTTAAGAATTGATTGTCTGTGATGGGAAGGGAATGTTACTTTCTCCAGCAGCATCTAGATATACCATCAGCGGACAGGGAAGTTCTATCCTATTTATTACAAGGCCTGCAAAGACATTTTGAACCTACCAGAAGTTCAATGTATGAAAGATATTTCTTTAATAAATGTGAAAAAGAACCT
>NW_015166417.1:2557294-2559113 GCF_001447785.1 Gekko japonicus | reverse complement strand
TGCTGAACAAGAACCACCTGGAACCACAGACCAGTACATTGCTGGGCTGTGTAAAATGGGAGATTCATGTGCATATGGCACTTTGAAAAAAGAATTGATCGGAGGTAGGCTGGTCACACAAAAACATTCAGAAAGTCTGCATAAACGCTGCAAGAAGCAGTAGATGTTTGCAAAGCTCGTGAACAAATTTCAATGCAAATGCAAGTGATCCACCCATCAGATGCTACCAAGTCACAGCTGACTTAAAGCGAGAGACATTCAGAGGTGGTTTGCCATCGCCTGCCTCAGCATCATGAACCTGGAATTCGTTCGTCGTCTCCCATCCAAATACTAGCCAGAGCCCACCCTGCTTGGCTTCCGAGATCTGATAAGATTGAGCTAGCCAGGGTTATCCAGGTAAAGTTATGCATTATATGCTCAAAAATAAATACAACATTCAACAAAAACAATCATTTAAGACCAGTAAAAAGTGCAGCAGATCCCAAAAGGAAAGTTGTGGATATTGTGGCATGCAACACAACTCTGGAGAAGGCCCAGCCTTGTAAAAATTGTGGAAGGAAGAATCATTAGAGTTTGCAAACATTCCAAGCAGAGCAAAACTATGTACCACTTGAGATAATTAAACAATGACGACTAATACAGTCATTCAGACACTGACATCTTCTACATGCATGACATTAATACAATATATGCTAAAACACCAAGTTGTTTTGTAAAGCTTGTTTGGTAAGAAATGTTGAGATCCTAGCTCAATCATGAGACAGATTGCCAAATAGACAGTGGTGCATCTGTAAACATAATGGGCTACAAAGACTTTCCTAACATTATGCAGGATGCGGCTGCAAAAGTATTACCACTTGAAGTCAAACTGAAACTATATGATGGCACTATCCTCCCCCCCCCCTTTTTTGGCCCCCTGAAGGGGAATTTTTTTTATTTTTGCATTTTCTACACACTACATATATGGAATGGGAAAAGGAATACTAATGCCCTATCACTATTACTATAGGAAATGGGTCAGGGAATTCTAGATACATATAATCTACTGGATAGGGGGAGGAAAAACTACAATTCTATTCTAAATCTCCTACAGGATATGGGGAAGGGATAAAGACTAATACAAATCACAATCTGAAAAGCTTAAAAATAGATCTTTTTAACCTATTAGTACTGGTTATACAGAGATCAGTTCGATTATAAAAATTATAAAGTTATTAGCTTAGCACAGTTACTGCCCTTAGCATTCATGCTTTACTTTTAGAGTCTTTTCTTCTTAGATTTCTTCATTTTCTGCAATTTGGGAGTGGCCTCTCCTTTCTCTGATTCAGATGATTCTGATGACGAGGAGATTTGGCTTGTTGAGTCCTGTGAGCAGGACTCCTCCTCTTCTTCTTCCTCCACATCCGTTTTTAAATTCTTTTCCTTCTGCTTCTTTTTTACATTAAACATTTGATCCATAAATCCGCTTTTGGAACAGAATCAATTTTATATTTTTTATCCTGGTAATTACAACTCAACCCTTCCGAAAATAGCCATCTATATGATATTCCCTTTTTTTGCAGAGAGAGAGTATGCATCCTATATAGTTTCCTCCTTTTTCTTACTTTGAATGGGATGTCTTTCAAAATTTTTATCTCTTCATTCTTGATTTTTAAGGATTTCCCTATTGTTGACTTTAGCACCAGTTCTCTGTTTGATCGTTTCGTGAATTTTAAATAAGTTTCCCCTGGGAGTTTATTTTTCTTTATAAAGTCCAGATAAGTCCTGTACACCACATCCATTTCCTTAATTAACTCTTCTTGTTTATAATCCATTAGTG
>NW_015166417.1:2539938-2556973 GCF_001447785.1 Gekko japonicus | reverse complement strand
GTTCTGGGAGGGAGTCGTTGGTATGTTATTTCTGGTCACCAGTTTTTTCTCTGGTGCTCTCCATCCTCTCCCAGCCATAATATCAACAAGAAGTAAGAATTCCAAAACAAAGCAAAAGTTATACGTTTTAATTCCGGTTCATATATTTTAGCAGCTTTTGCATTCGCTTAACTTCTTATGCGCTTGGTTTAGCTCAAAGTCTCTTTATTTTTGCTTTCAAACTGTTTTTTACAGTTTACTCCTATGGGGGGGGGGCTTGAAATCTCCACTCGCCGCGCTTCCAACTTAGGCACTTCCAGTTACTACCAAGGCTCCATTCGCTTATTTTTCACCTGAGCTTTGCTTAATTCACGGTTTGTAGCCTTGGAGATCTTTTGGAAGTCTTTCTTATGAGTTTGGTCGTGATCGCTTGCTCCAGCAGTCGTCTCTAGGCGCCATACTGGCTCCACGGCGATGGTACCTATAGGGGAAGAAGGTGAGCCTCAATTCCTCAGGCGTCCCCTTGGAAGAGGCTCCCCTCAGCTCCCCAGGCTGGGGTCTCCTACAGAGACACCCAGGGGGGTCCAGGATGAACTCGAACCCCTCCCGTCAGCCGGGTCTCAGCGCATCTCCATCCGAGCGAGACGAGACACGTCCAAGCAGCGAAATGCTTAAACCAGAAGTCCTGATGGCACTATCCTCACACCACTAGGCTGATGTGTACTGGAGGCAGAACAACAAGGAAAACGGCACCAACTAGAATTCCAGATTGTGAATTCCAAGCAGAAGAGCATCCTATCAGGAAATACCAGAGAACCCATGAAACTTGTAACACCACAAAATGTCCATGTACGTGATACAAATACTGGTGGGAATTTTGTCAAAGAACAAGAAGAACGTAGCATATCAAAGGCACAAATAATGATGCCTTTGAAGGATTTGAATGCCTCCCAGGCACACTGATTTCCAAGTAGACAAAACCATTCAGCCAGTGCAACATTTGTCACGTAGAGTCCTAATAGCATTAAAAGACAAAGCCAATGAATTGACAAAAACAATCAAGTGGATAAGCAACATGGTAGTCATGGAGAAACCTGGAAAAATTCATATAGGTTCAAGCCATTTAAACTAGGCACTAGTGCAAGCTCACTACTACTAGGGTAAAGGTAAAGGTTTCCCTTGCTTGAAAGCCAGTCAAATCCGACTCTAGGGTTGTGGTGTTCATCTCCGTTTCCAAGTTGAAGAGCCAGCACTGTCCGAAGACATTTTTATGGTCATGTGGCTGGCATGACTTAATGGTGAGGTGCATGGAACGCTGTTACCTTCCCACCTATTTATCTACTTGCAATTTCTTGTTTTCGTACTGCTATGTTGTGGAACCAGAGACGGGAGCTCACTCCGTCATGCGGCACTCGGGTCTCAAACTGCTGAACTACTAACATTCCAGCCTGCAGTTCAGTGTCTTAGCCACTGAGCTGGGTGGGGAAAAAAATGATATCAACATGTTTTACGAGATGAAGCAAGCAGTTACCTTATTACCTTTTGGACTTCAGAAGTCTGCCACAGATGGTTGGCATGCCATTCAGAATGTAACCAGCAGCCGTATCAAGCCCCAGTATGATATCTGATCTGATAAATAATTAGCAGGGTCAGAGTATATCAGCATGACATCACCATTGTTTATACTGTTACTTTTATAATAGTTCAGCATGTTTAGATTTTGAGGTTATACTACATTTTTTTCCTGTGCATGTGTTCTTCCACAAATATGATAAAGGGGATGTTAGGACAGAAAGCTTTCCTAACTAAGGCCCTTTCTGCACTTTCCTTTTAATCCATGCTCACCACAGTGTCCTCCAATCAATTCTGCACTAAAATTGAATTCAACCTTCTTTTTAATCCAGGTTTCCCCCCTATTCTGCAATAAAATAAAGTTCAACCTTCGTTTTATTGTGGGGGTTTCCCCATTCTGCATTGCATTACCTCCCTTCAGTGGTCAGCTTGGTTTCAGTCTGCTGTTGCCCCGGGTTATTTGGATGCTGTTTTGCTGTGGACTTAAATTGCCTCAACTCAATAACAGATGGAGCTGCCACAAAGCCTGCATCTCATCAGTAAGGAACTGGAAATACAGCTTCTGGGCAGAGAACTGAGGAGTTGTAGTTGTTGCCAGATTGTTCCATAGTTGCTTTCAATATAGCCTGAGTCATGAAGCAAGACCTCTGTTTTCTTTGCATGATCCATTAAAGCAACCTGGGTGCTCCAGTCACGCAGTTAGACTCTTATAGGATAAGCCTCTCGTGTGGCAATGGCTGCCAGTAAATACGGTTGCCAATTTTTCAGATAGCTCAGGGGTGTCAAGCATGCAGCCCATGGGCCGGAAGTGGCCCACCCAGGGCTTTGATCTGGCCTGTGGCTCTCTTCTCCCCTCTGCCAGTCTTCAACATTCTGAGCTGTCACTGAGTGCTGGGAGCAAAAGGTGGGGCTGCTGAGCTTACCAGTTCCCAGTCATGTGGCTCGGCTAGAGCTGTTTATTTAAGTGTGCTGTGCAAAGGGGAGGGAGCTCGGTTGTTAACCTGTGCTTCTGGGGTGCTTGTGTTAACTTGGATTGAGGCTGCAGCAAGTGAGTCTGTGAGGGCTTTTTTATTTCTTTAAGTCTGCTGTGCAAAGGGAAGGGAGCTTGTTGCTGTGCTTCCAGGTGCTTTTCTGTTGTGTTAACTGAGCTTCAGGCTGCAGCCAGCAAGTAAGTCTGCTAGAGCTGTTTATTGTTTTAAGTCTGCTGTGTGAGGGGGGGAAAACTGGTTGCAAACACTGTTGTGCCTGAGCTGTCACTGAGTGCTGGGAGCAGAAGGTGGGGCTGCTGAGCTTCCCAGTTCCCAGCCATGTGGCTCGGCCAGAGCTGTTTATTTAAGTGTGCTGTGCAAAGGGGAGGGAGCTCGGTTGTTAACCTGTGCTTCTGGGGTGCTTGTGTTAACTTGGATTGAGGCTGCAGCAAGTGACTCTGCGAGGGCTGTTTTATTTCTTTAAGTCTGCTGTGCAAAGGGGAGGGAGCTTGTTGCTGTGCTTCCAGGTGCTTTTCTGTTGTGTTAACTGAGCTTCAGGCTGCAGCCAGCAAGTAAGTCTGCTAGAGCTGTTTATTGTTTTAAGTCTGCTGTGTGAGGGGGGGGGAACTGATTGCAAACACTGTTGTGCATCTTGATGGAGGCTTTTCTCTTGTGTTTATTGAGACTTGACACAGGAGCCACCTAGATTTGCTAGGGTTCTGGGTTATCAGTAATTCCTGTCTCTCAATTCTTCTTGGGGGTAGTGTTTGTTTAGTTAGCATTAGGTTTTTGCCTGGGCTATCCAAGTCATGACTCAGTTGAAGGGTGTCTGCTTGGCATGCAGATTTCTATCCCTGGCACTTCCAGCTAAAATGACCAGGCTGTGGCTTATTATAAGAAAAACTTCAGACTGAGACCCTGGAAAGCCACTGCCAACTCTGAGTAGACCTGGAAGAGGAGAGAAGCTTACAATGCCCAGCCATTTCTCGTTTTCCCTTTGGTCCTAGCCTCAGATTAATGGCCATAAGAGCTGGCTGGGGAAATTAAAGTAGCATTCTCTGCACAAGCTGAGACACTGCTGCTACCAGACTTCAGGGTGGGTGGTTAGACTCAGGAAGGTTCAGCAATGGGGAGGATATGGGATTCTCCCCAAGTTTTGTAGGCCCCCACTTCTATAATGTGCTTTTACCCACACTAAATAAAACACTTTCAATACACTTTGCAACTGGGTTTTACTGTGTGAAATGGCAAAATCCACTTGCAAATGGTAGCTGAAGAGGACTGAAAGTGCATTTTAGCATGTGTGAAAGCTCCTTTATTTGCCAACTCCAGGTTGGGAAATACCAGGAGATTTGGGGTGTGGAGCCCAAGGATGGCACAATTAGGGGAGGAAGTGGGACATCAACAAGGTCTAACTCCATGCACCCCATCCTCCAAAGCAGCCATTTTCTCAAGGGGAGCTGTAAGGTCAGTTGTAATTCCCGTTCGCCAGGCCCCATTGGGAGGTTGGCAACCCTATTTACAACCTGGCCCGACAAAGTCCCATTTATATCATAACTGGCCCTCATAACAAATGAGTTTGACACCCCTGAGCTAGCTGCTGTCACAGAGCCATAAACAGAATTCAGACTTAAACAGCTAAATGATAACATTTATCTCCATGCTATGCTTCACTTGCTGATTTATGCATTTCAAGCTTCTGCTAAAAGCGGAAGAGCAGGCCAGGCCATATGTTCTGGTCATTTGGCAGCCCTACCAGTAAACCAAGTATTGTCAAAATGCTTTCATGAATGAGAAACTTATACAGAAAAATATGAATATAATGGAAAGATGCAACACATTTCCTGTTAGATGTTCTCCTTCTTTAACACTATATTGAGGGGAGGATTTGGCTGAAAATACAACTTGGCAGAGACAATCTGTAAATACAGCTGGGTCAGCAAGAACAGAACCTGCACTTGTTTAAATTAGGTTATCGTTACTTCAGAGAGTCATTCCAAAATTATTTCTTGAAACCCCTAATAATAATAATAATAATTTCTAACTTTAAATGGAAAGCAGCCATTTCGTTTCAATGAATATTAAAGTTGGGGCTAAAGGGGCTGACTCATTGAAAAAGCCTGTGATGCTATTGGCTTCATTATTTCATCACTGAAGGCATAAAAACAGAGTGCCCAAGTGGCAATATCTAAACATTGGCAGTGGGGAGAGGAAGGAAGGGAACTACATAAAAGGACAGGACTCTTTGAGTAAACTTGAAAATGCTCAGTTATATCCCAAAGGAATCATGAGGAGATCTGAGACTGCAGTGAATACTTATAGCCTGCAGATAGCTGAAGAGCTCTTGGCTGTGTATAAGCAGAGTCTGCAAACAGATTTCTGTACTCCAGGTAGGAACAAGGAAGAGGCTCAGCAAGGCCTGCATATCTGAAGAGAGGCTTTGAACAATCTGCAGCGTATGGGCCCTCAGTCTTTTCTGACTCTGAAGTAGGGTTTGCAAACCTCCAGGTGGGGGCTGGTGATCACCTGGAGGAAAAGGGCCAGGTGGGAAGGTGGGCTCTATTGCAGTCTATACCATTGAAGTCCTTCCCTTCTCAGGCTCCCCCCCCCCCAAATCTCCAGGTATTTCCCAATCCTGAGCTGGCAACTCAACCCTGAAGGCATATTTGGAATTTTGTGATGGATGGTGAGTGCTACGCCAAAATGCCTTCTATGGGAGGCCAAGCCAAATACAATAACTGGGTTCCTTGTTTTGAAAAGAATCACAAAGGTGGGGGAGGGAGAAATGAAGGAAAGCCCCTGAGGAGGGGGGGGGGAGAAAGAAGGGTGAATAAAAAGAAGAAGGGCAAATAAAAAGAAGGTAAGTCTGATAGGGGAATGGAACCACAAGCCTGGGTCTTTACCAGTCCTCCAGATCCTACAGTAGCTGCAGCTATTATTGCAGCCCTATCCACCTTCTGAAAAGCTTTGCAGATGCAAGGGAAAATATTTTTGGGTGCCATGGTGTCTGTTGGTGCCATGTTGGGGGGCCATGGTATAGAATCTCTTGGCTTGGCATACTAGGAAGTGCTGTCACTCAGCTTCTTAGAAAGAGCAATCTCACTTCCAGTTTTGTCAGTTTGGCTTCTGCTATCAGCCACTTCAAGGTTTCCTTCTGTTGTTCCTTAGTGGTAAAATCACACATTGGTTATGTACCATCGGTGTGGCCTCCTCTTCATGATACTTAACAAAATCTACATGGCAAAATCTGTCTTGCCTTCTAGTCTGTCTTCGAATGGAACTCAGTGTTATCATTGACATATCAAAACCAAAAAATCTGGGCTCACAGTATCCGAAGGAGTGCATATTCCCATTATACAAACTTGTCCATCCACCCAGGTCTTCCTCAGAAATCATTCTCTAATTGATGTAGAACATGGTCATTAATATATATATTAGGAGGTATAATGTATGTTGAGTTTTTATATAGACAATTAACTATATAATAGTGTTTTTACTGGGTTTCTTTCCTGTTTCTGCATTGCCTGGGGGCCATAATAAAGACTGAATGGCTCACATTCTCTGGATGCCACTGGTTTCCTAGTATTGTGAATTGAAGCTGCTGTGTTGATCTATTTTTGACTATTTTTAAGCTTCTTTAAACTACTCTGGATCTTGTAAAACAACTTTATGTGTTACAAGTAATAACATATAATAACATTTGTGTTACAAGTTATAACATTTATGAGATCTTAAAAATGAAAACTATTGCAACTAATTTGCCCCACCTACTTTCATATGTGCTTTTTTAGGTCTTAAAAAGAGAATAGCAAATTGAAAAAGAAATATGGGAATTACATAAATCTAACAAACCTTACATACACTAATAGTATTCTCTGATTAATTACTTTCTCCAGAAAAGCTAATCCATAGTTGTTTGTCTAACAGTGATCTTCACACTTAATATTTTCAGCTCTAGATTATATAAACTTCTCTCTCAAATAAAACTAACAACGAACCAATCGATGCAAGCTTGCACCATCCTAAACAACCCATTTTGGAACAAACATACTTTTAAATGCTTTCGAATTCAGCAGGCTGTAAGCACTATAAGGTTTGGTTTCTTTTGGAAGAGAGTGACCTAGAGACTTAAGGCATCTTGGTAATATTTGCTATGCACAAAGCAAGCATAGCCGGAGGCAAATAAGCATGATAGCAAATCTGTTATTTCAGATCCCAAAAGAGACAGAGACAGGGAGAGACCATGAGAGATTTTGCATTCTCAACTCTTCATTTTCAGCCAGCTCTGTCTGGTTTGCTCTCTGGTTTTTTTTGGGTCTTTTTTTTTTTTACAAATTTCAAGCCTTCCTTTCTTCACACATTGCTGGTTCAGGATTCAAATCCATGTGGTTTTCCATGTTATGGTACTTCAAGACCATTACCTTCAATGGGGAATCTATTGGAGGGTCTGGAGCTAGGCTTGCCAGCCCCCAGGTTGGGGTGGGGGATCCCCGCTTATGCGGGCTTTGGCCTGCCACTGGCCAGCTGTCCTTCAGGGGAAACCCCCCACCCAAAAGACATCAATTCTGGAAGTGATGTCATCACATCAGCGATGTCGGGGGCGATGCTCTACTTCTTGGGTAAAACTCTATGGTTTGTAGCCATTTTTACCATAGAGTTTTGCATTAAAAGTAGAGCATCACCCTGATGTCACTGATGCAATGACATCAATTCCAGAAGTGATGTCATCACGTCAACAACATCCCTGCCCACCCCTGGAATGCCTCCCAAATCCCCCCGCTGGCAGCAGGTAAGGACCTGGCAACCCTATCTGGAACAGGTATTTATAAAGATAATGGCACCAGATTTGCAGAAAACATAGGCCTCCCTCTAATCTAAAGATACCTCCCCCCCAAAAAAAAATTTCAAGCAATTGGACCAAGGGGTTTGATCTTACAGACCTCCAAAGCAGGTGCCTCTCAGTGCAGGTGCACTTCTCTCCACTGATTCCTATGGGGGAGAAATGGCATTGGCCATTAGCAGCTTTATTAAAAAAAGTCTGCATTCATTTAATTTTGTTGCTCTTACAGTGGCTGACATTTTTTTTTTAACCTTTCTCCTGAAAACTCTGCATTGCCATCTTTCATTGTTGTGGTCTGTTCTTTGTTTTCTTTCACAAAGTGAGGAAGGAGGGGACTGAGGGAGGCTGGAGTAGCTATTTTTCAACCAAATGACACACAAATTGCATCAGAGCTGGTGCTGCCTGTCCACTAAAGGAAAAAACACTCCACCCCTGCAAAAGTGGGAGGGAAGAAAGAGCAAGCAAGAACATCAGATTTAACATAATTCCCTCTGCTGGATTTTTCCAGGGGTAGAGTGGCTGTTTTTTAACCAAATGACACCAAATTGTGCTAATGCTACCTGTCCATCAAAGAACCCTCAGGTTTCAAGCACATTGACCAAGGGTTCCAATTCTTGATGAAGAAGAGTTGAATTTATACCATGCCCTTCGCTCAGGGTCTCAGAGCGGCTTACAATCTTCTTCCCTCCCTCTCCCCACAACAGACACCCTGTGAGGTAGGTGGGGCTGACAGAGCTCTGAGGGAACTGCTTTTGAGAAAGCTGCTCTGAAAGAACTGTGACTGACTCAAGGTCACTCAGCTGGCCACATGTGGAGGAGTGGGGAATCAAACCCAGTTCTTCAGATGACAGTCCCTCGCTCTTAACCACTACACCAAAATGGCTCATCAACAAGGTGCCCTCAGCTGTCCTACTTGCAGAGGGATGAAAAGGCTCCAACCCCCACAAACAAGGGAATGAAGGAAAATGGCAGCTCTTTGCACCTTGTATCCAAATGTAACTGCAAGGCTCTGATTGGAAGGGGGAAATTCCATAGCCCTGGAAATCAGTAGAATGAAAGGAAAACTAGTGAATTCTGCATTGCTTGTAAGCACCCAAACTTGGAAAGAACACAGATGGTTTGTGGGAGGGGGGTTCATAAATCCCAAGAATCCTGGACTTGTATTCCCATTCCAGGAAATCACTGTAACAACCTGAACAAGCAATTTCCGTGTATATCTTCAGCTTGAGAATTTCATAATGCACAGCCCTAGGAATAACCCTGCCACTTCCATTCAGCTGGGAGGAGGGGTGTCACTTCTAAGCTCTGATAAGTCTGATAAACAAGACCACTATAAGCCTGTGAACACTAATTATGGACAATTACCTCTCATTGAGAAAAATCTGCCCTATGGTCCCCCAACAGTCATAATAGATTATGTACAAACAGATTAAAATATATAAAATACTAAAATCCATTCCATAGTGACGCAACCCCAGTCTAGAAGCGCAACTGTCTACATATTAGTCAGAATTGTGATGAACTGCACTTTTAAAAGCACTGTGTAAACAGATAAAGGACTGTGAAGGGTTGATTTGTCACAGAGCCAGAGAGCCTTGAATGACAGGCTGCTCCAAGAGATCTCATTGGTTAGCATCAGTTGAACAGAGAAAGACTTCTGAACTGGATGCTGAGGAGGACTGAGTCTAATTTCAGCCCTAGCTAAGTACTGACAGTTTTGGAATTCAGTCCTGACTGAGAGCAGTTTAACAGACTGGAGAACTGGGGGAAAGTTGGCCAAGGAAGTTTGGAAAGTAGACCAAGACTCCCATCCAGGCCAAAGAAAGGGGAGTAGTGAAAGGAGTAGTGAAAGGAGAATTTCCCTACCCAGTCAAACAGGGGGTTAGCTTTGAAGAGTGCAAAGATCCCTGGTCTGGTGTGGTGAGAAACTGCCTGTAGAGACCTTAAGAGTCAGTTAAAAACTCAAGACGAGTACTGGTGTTTCAAGAGAAGGAGTTCGGATACTGGAAAGAGTATACCAACCTTCTGCAAAGCAAAAGAGTCAGAGAATACTCAAAGAAACTGTACTGGAGTGTTTGGGGGAAACACTGAAACAAAAGCCTGTCATCATAAAGATTTAAGTCACTGTGAAAAGCTTAAAAAACTATCATTAACCTGAAACATAAGAACTAAAGTCTGTGCATGTATTGAGTTACCTCAGAAATTTTACCCCTGATTTCCCCTGACCTTTCCCCTGTATGTTGAATAAACTATTTTGTTAATTTGGAATATAAAAATGTCTTTAGTGCCATTAAAGTTAAAGTGGGCTTCTGATTCTTCCCTCAGGTTCTTAGGCTGAAGCAACAGCCAAAATATTGTACTGTGACAGGGTGGGACAACCAGAGTTCTTCAACAAAGAAGAAAACACATTACTAGGGTGGCTCAGTCAGTAAAGGGAAGGAAAAACAGAGGGGAAATTTTGCCTGTGAGGGATGGAAGTGGATGGGGCTATCATAGTGTATGTGTACTTGAAGTGTTTGTGGTCTGTCTGAAAGTGCTGTAACACTTTCTTGGTATGGCTGATGTTTAATGGCTTGGATTGAAGCCCATTTCGGAATGCATTGTGTGTTGGGGCCATACCATCTGAACCTTGTACATCAAAAACAGAATTTGGAATTATGCCTTGAACAGAGCAAAGATTTAGCTCTTGATGCATTCTGCTCTCAGTTGCTATCCCATTAAGAATTAGGACATCAATAGCTAAAGTTATTGGCTTAAAGTCTATGTTACATGAGTACAAAAGCAGGGTCTATTCCCTCCCACTGGTCCCTCTCAAATCCTTCTCCTGGGCCCCAGGAAACAATGGGGGGGGGTAGTGGGAGTTTCAAGTGAGAAAGGAAATCACTAAAAACTACCATTGCCATCTTCCATTGGTGGAAGTGTCTTCTGCCATTGCAGACCCCTGTAAAATGTAATTTGGAGCTGCAGGTTTAATCAATAACCTAATGCACACATTAGGGATGATAATGGCTTTGAAAAGTATTTCTTGATGTACATAATCAGAGATCTCTAGTTGTATACATCTTCCAATATGTTGCATGCATACTTGTCTCATTTAATTTCATTTTAATGGTCCATAATTTCCATCAAAGATCTCAAGTGTCTTTTGAAAATCCTATAGCTTCATAGCAATCAAAGAAGAGAACATACTGAACAATGGAAAACAAGATAGATAACAAAAGGCAGTGTGCCACAATTTCACTTATGACTACAAGGTAGTATCAGAGTCAGATCATTTGAATTTTAAAAGTCTAATGTGTTCCTATGATATCAGTGCATTATTTTGCTATATAGAGAGGTCCTGGCTATAGCAATAAGAAACTCAACATTCATATCTGGTATAAAAGTTGATGGGATCCATTATAACATAATGTTATTTGCTGATGATATTGTAACAGTATTATCAGATGTTCTAAAATCTATTAATAGCTTCAGCCAAATCCTTTATTAATTTTCAGTGGTATCCGGTTATAAGCTAAATATTGAAAAAAACCACTAGTATTACCATTCAAGACAGCCTTGTCTGATGGCTAACGAAAATGAAATTAGTTGCTGTAGATTTTCTGGGTTGTGTGGCCGTGGTCTTGGCATTGTAGAACCTGACGTTTCACCAGTAGCTGTGACTGGCATCCTCAGAGGTATAACACAGAAAGATGGAGTACTCTCTGTGTCAAGTTGATGAAAATTGATGGAAAAGCTTGTTACTTACCTTGGTGTAAAAATTGGTCAAGATATTTCTTGGGTGATAGAAGATAACTATAAGGCAGTAGTTACTGACATCAAACAGAAACATTCAATATGGAAGAAATTTAACCTTTCTATATTAAGGTAGATAAATATAGTCAAAATCTTAATGAGTTTATTTGGAAAGCCAAAAGACCTATAGCAGCAGTGGCCAACCTGTCAAACAGCTGTAGGGTGGGAAGGAGGAGGAGGAGATTGCATTTATACCCTGCCCTTCACTCAGAGTCTCAGAGCAGCTTCCAAATTCCTTTCCCTTCTCCTCCCCACAACAGACACCCTGTGAGGAAGGTGGGGCTGAGAGAGCTCTGACAGAACTGTCCTTGAGAGAACAGCTCTGATAGAACTATGGCTTGCCCAAGATCATCCAGCAGCTGCAAGTGGAGGAGTGGGGAATCAAACCTGATTCTCCCAGATTAGAGTCTGCACACTTAACCACTACACCAGAGTCTCCATTCCATTCCTCATCCTTGTGACCTTATCACCACATCTGTGTATGGGGGGGGGGAGGCTCAGAACCTGCCACCATCACCATTGACTCCAGTGGCTTAAACACCATTGACTCCAGCCTTAACCAATCAAGAATGTCCAATTACCTTACAGCTAGTTGCTGAGCTGGCTGCTGCTGCTACACAAGGGGCAGCATTGCCTTGTGGCAAGGGATGGAGGCTGGAGCTGTACCTCAGTAAAAATCAGTTGTAGGCCATCCAGAGTAGGAGGCCCCAGCCTCCATCCCTCACCATTCTGAGCCTGTGTAGCCAACCACAATCACCTGTCTGCCACTGCTCATCCAAACATCTGATTACCCAGGCCACTGTAGCTGCAACTAGGGTGTGTGGTGATGACAGACAGATGGAGGTTGCAAGGCAGTCAGGGCAGGCCCTCCCAGCTTGGGATCCAGGGCAGCTGTCCCAGTTGCACCATGACTAAGGCTGCCCTTGATAATATAGTGACAGTAAGTTTGAAACAGGATTCTAAACTGTGTTCAGTAAAATCCCACATTTTTGGCTCCATTATTCCCTATGGGACTATTATTGTCAAAGGGAAATCTATCTGAGGGTATTTAGGGTCTGGGGGGGCTGGTCTTTTAGGCAGAGGCACCAAAATTCCAATGTGGCTTCTGGTGCCTCTCCTCAAATGACTCCCTAAGTTTCAAAAACATTGGGTCAGAGGGTCCACTTTTATGGGGCTCCAAAGAAGGTGGCCCCATCCTCCATTGTTTCCAATGGCGGGGGGGAAGCAGCAAAAAGCAAGGACTGATGTCAAACCAGAGAGTCTCTGCAAGAGAAACTGAAAGTGGGGAGGGATTTTTCCAAACCCAGTAGAACCAGCACATGTAGAGTGTGCCCCGTAGAACCAGTGCATGTACAGGGTGCCCAGCAGAAGAAGAAGAGAAGAAGAAGAAGAAGAGATTGGATTTATACCCCGCCCTTCACTTAGAGTCTCAGAGCGGCTGACAAACTCCTTTCCCTTCCCCTCCCCACAACAGACACCCTGTGAGGTGGGTGGGGCTGAGAGAACTCTGACACAAACTGTTCTTTTTCAAGGACAGCTGTGCCAGAGCTTGTGACTGACCCGAGGTCACATCAGCAGGTGCAAGTGGAGGAGTGGGGAATCAAACCTGGTTCTCCCAGTTTAGAGTCCGCACACTTAACCACTACACCAAACTGGCTCTCAGAACCAGTCCCACTGTGGCAATGCCAGTTCAACAAATCCAAGAGTGTGCGGGGTACATGCAGAGCACAGACAGTGCACATAGAGAGTGGCCAGCAGAACCAATGCATATACAGAATGCTCAGCAGCCAGTGCATGTACAGAGTCCCCAAAGAAGGTGCCCCCATCCTCCATTGTTTTAAATGGAGGAAGAAAAGAAAGCATTTAAGAGAAGGCACTGGGTTTTGCTGGGCACTAGTACATTGCACTGGTACTGCTTGGCACTCTGTACATGCACTGGCTATGCTGTGCTTGGAACCCCCCTTGCTTGGATTTACTGAGCTGGCATTGCCACAGTGGCACTGGTTCTGCTGGGCACTCTGTACATGCACTGGCTGTGCTAGACTTGCAAGCCCCCCCCCACCCAAACTAACATTGCCACAGTGGCACTGGCTCTGCAAAAATGCCTCCCCTTCAGTTTCTACTGCAGAGACTCTCTGGTTTTTTCATCCGGCCCCCTCTTTTTTTTTTTTTTTTTTTTTTTGCTGTTTTTCCCCTCCATTGGAAATAATGGAGGATGGGGACATTTTTTGGGTTCCATAGAATTGGACCCCCTGGTCCAATCTTCTTGAAATTTGGTGAGGTCTTTTGAGTAGAGGCACCAGAAGCTACACTGAAAATTTGATGCCTCTACTTCAAAACAGCCTCCCCCGCCAAACCCCCACATACTTCCAAATAGACTATAATGGTTCCCATAGGCTATAACAGAGCCAAAGGCATTTAAAAGTTTTGTGATCCCTTTAAAGGCATTCGTGAAACTGCAGCTTCACCCAGAATGGTGTTTCAAAGTAGTGCCCTCTCTTTAAATGCTGTTTAACTGCAGCTATCCTGTTTTCCCAGATAATCCCGAATGTTTTGGATTTATCCAGGATTAGCTATGCTCCATAGCCAAAACTGCACCTCCCTCTATGGTTGGCTGAAACAATAGCCAATAAATACCAATAAGGTATTTTCAGGCTATATTTTGGGCTCAGTTGGAGCCCAACTGTATTGCACCCTAGTTAGGCGCAATACTACTTCCTATGCAGGCCCTCTCATTTGTTTCTGGAATTGCCAGAGATGGCTACAGATTCTGGGTAAGAAAAAGAGTCAGTAACTACCATTAGTGGTTGCAAAGGACAGGGCCCAGGGATATTGAAGGAGGTAATTTCAGCGTTTTCTGCCAGTCCTATACTACAGTGGCTCAAACATCAAGCTGTAAAATTCTGACTTAAAAAAAGGCAAAGAGAGGCTTCATGAAACTTGATCTAAAAGCAGTATGTTAGGACCTAGCAGCCTTAAACAATCAAGAATGTCCAATTACCTTACCTCTTTGAGACTCCTCTGCTGTGGATAATCCATAATGTGAAACCTAGAAAAACATGTCACAAATTTGAATGCAGATTATCCAGCTTGTAATATGGGCAGGCTCTGTGTCAGGAAAACATGCATTGTAAATAATTAGCCAAGTCTTTTTTTTTACAGAAAGAACCATTTCATCTTGTTCACTTGGGCTGCATTGAAAAAGCAATTACTGTTTGCCAGGAAAATCATTGGAAATTTCAGATCTTCTTAACATTTGGGACAAAACTCCAGAGTGTCCAAGCAGTTGTGATTGGTAAGTGCGTGTTGCATGCAGGGATTTAAAAGTTAAGTAAAGGAAGGGAACCCTTTTCCATGCTATACCATCCACTCTGCAACATCATAGTAGCAGCAAATCTGAAATCTGTTTGATCTGAGGGGAACTGGTGCTCTGTTGGCTCAAAATTATGTTAGCAACTCTTACAGACATACAGGGACCATCAGCAAGGTCGTGGAGCATATCACAAAACATGCTCATCTCTCCCAACTCCATGGGAGGTAGTTAACAAGTGACGTAGGCTATCTTTATTTTCTTATTAAGTACTGTAATATCTATAAGCAAAGAAAAGATTGCTTAATTGACCAGTATCTCCTATTTGTTTGCTTCATTTTCCCCTGGCACTACTAAGACTACAAAACACCTGAGGGTCTCTGTGGCAATTAATATTGGCTCATTAAATTTTATTTATGTTGACTCAGTAATACAAACTCTGGCATAAAGTCTCAGACTTTCATCTTTGATATTTCTAGTTCACATTAATGAGTACAGTCACTTGAATGTGATTATTATGTAAATATATTATATTAAGATGTAAATCATATAAGCATATTCTGAATGACCCAGTTTTATATGGATAAGAACCACTGCAATTCCTTTGAAATAATGGCTTAAGCACATTCCACATTAATTGACTTTTTAACTGTGAAGCGCTAAGCAGAGTTATACCTTCTGAGTAGGGATGTGCAATTTTATTTAATTGGTATTTTTCAGTTCAGGTCTATTGAGTCTGAAAAAAAATTCAGTATTTTGGTATGGTGTTCGGATCTGGGATTTTTCAAAAATTCCAATTTGGGTGGGGTGTGTGTTCAATAGACCTGAGGAGAAAAATACCAGTTAAAAAAACCTAGTCCGATCCTGGGGCTGGCTTGGCTTCTCCTACAGCATGGTTTAAACTGCACTGCAGGAGAAGCTAGCCCCAGGATCTGCTGAGCCACAGTTAGTAGATTGCTCCCTATTTGACTTGTATGGGAGTTCTCTCTAACTAGCCAGACCTTCTGCCAAATCCTCCTCCAGTATCCGTTGTCTGTATAAAGCTATTCTGTAGGTTTCTTGACTGAGAATCTAAATTATCCCTCAGAGTAGTTCTAATATATTTAAGACAATGGAGTCCTTATTATTCTCTCTATAGAAGCACTTTTCTGACTATTCCCTGACAAAAATCAGTCTCTTGCCTCAGAAGCCAAACCCTTTGGCTACTGTTCCAGTCATTAGATTTCAGACAAGACCAAAAGGTGAATGAAACTTTCCCCTCCAAATCAGCTGTTTTATTTAGTCTCTAAGCTGATGCTAGCCAGTTAGAGAGCAAGTAGAGCAACCAATCACATAAGCTCTTCTCTCCAGCAAAGATTAACTCATAACCTCCCTGACTCTCTGATACAAGAAGCATTTTAAAAAGCCTGCTTTTCTGTGCAATCTGCCACAGTAGTCTTTAAGGTACACTGGTTCCAGACCAAATGAGGCTTTAAAGGTCAATACCAGCCACTTAAATTGAGCCTTGAAGAATCTGGAAGTCAATTTAGATGGAACAAAATTGTTTCATTCCATTCCAGTCAACTCTCTGGCTGCTTACCAACTGCAGCATCCAGAGAGTTTTCAAGGGCAGCTCCACATAGATTGCACTGCAGTAATTTTATCTAGATGTTATCAGGGCATGCACCATGGTGGCCAGCTCGTTTCTGCTCATGAAGGGCTGCAGCTAGTTCGCCAGCTGCAGCGGGTGAAAGATACCCTGGCCATCACTGTCACCTGTTTATCCTGGGCCCAGGAGCACCCATAAGCTATGAACCTGTTCCTTTAGGGGTAATGCAACCACATCCAGGACAGGGAACAGCACATTTCCTGGGTCTGACCTTCTTCCTACCAATAGCACCTTCATTTTGTCAGGAATAAGTTTCAGCATGTTAGTCCTAACCCATTCCAAACCTGCCTCCAGGGACCTGTTCACAGTTTCCACAGCCTCCTGGGATCTGCTGGTAGTGCAAACTGAGGTCAAATCCACATGAAGAAGAAGAAGAGATTGGATTTATACCCCGCCCTTCACTTGGAGTCTCAGAGTGGCTTACAAACTCCTTTCCCTTCCCCTCCCCACAACAGACACCCTGTGAGGTGGGTGGGGCTGAGAGAACTCTGACACAAACTGCTCTTTCAGGAACAGCTGTGCCAGAGCTTGCTACTGACCCAAGGTCACATCAGCAGGTGAAAGTGGAGGAGTGGGGACTCAAACCCAGTTCTCCCAGATTAGAGTCCGCACACAACCACTACACCAAACATGTGTGTTTCTTGCCAGTTTCCTGACATTTTCGCTCCCGTCCCCCAACCAGCATAAAAATCAGAGTCTGCATATGTCTCCCGCCCTCTGGTAGTGACTCCATTGTCATAGCCGCTCTGCACTGGTTTAAATGAATGCCGTTCTTTGCTGCTCTAACCCCTCCTTTCTGGTTTCATTGCACTGTCAACCTAATGCAGACATTTTTGAGCTGTTGCTCCGCTAATTCTTTAAAAATTC
Organism: Gekko japonicus; assembly: GCF_001447785.1. Taxonomy (NCBI): domain Eukaryota; kingdom Metazoa; phylum Chordata; class Lepidosauria; order Squamata; family Gekkonidae; genus Gekko; species Gekko japonicus. The sequence goes on along the minus strand of NW_015166417.1, from coordinate 2,539,994 downwards.
CAAATGGTGGCACACAATAAACTAGGAGGTAACTGTGGTTCCAACAGTACTTTTTT
>NW_015166417.1:2531502-2539738 GCF_001447785.1 Gekko japonicus | reverse complement strand
TGGGTAAATTCCTGCCCTGTAAATCAGGGCATTGTTGGTTTGATTCCTGCAAGCCTGCTTTTACTCATCGCTATGTACCAGTCCTCAAAAAAATTTTATTTGAAATTTATCTGTTTAATAAATTTATAACCACTGAATATGACTGGGCAATGCACAGTCAGCAGCTTTTTCGAGTAAGAGCTTTCATTTGGCTCAAAAAGTTGCAATTCCTGCCTTGTAGTCATGGCGTTTCTCATTTTTAAGTTCAGAGGAGTAAGAATGACAGACCCTAGGAATAACAGAAGTGTTCTGGGAATGGAATGACAGGCTCCGGAGTGGAATGACAGCCCCTGGGGGTAGCAGGAGTGTTCAGGGACTGGAATGAGAGACCACAGAGTGGAATGACAGCCCCTGGGGGTAGCAGGAGTGTTCTTTGACTAGAATGAGAGATCACGGAATGGAATGATAGTCCCTGGGGGTAGCAGATGTGTTCTGGGCCTGGAATAATAGGCCCCAGAGTGGAATGACAGCCCCTGGGGGCAGCAGGAGTGTTCTTTGACTAGAATGAGAGATCACGGAATGGAATGATAGTCCCTGGGGGTAGCAGATATGTTCTGGGCCTGGAATAATAGGCCCCAGAGTGGAATGACAGCCCCTCGGAGTAGCAGTTGTGTTCTGGGAGGGGAATGACAGGCCCAATGGTGGAATGACATCCCCTTGGAGTAAGAGGAGTGTCCTGGAACTGGAATGCCAGGCCTATCATTACAGTCCCAGGACACTTCTCCACTCTGGAGCCGGTTATTCCAGTCCCAGAGTACTCCTAATAACCCAAGGGGCTACCATTCCACTGTGGGGCCTCTCATTCCAGTCCCAGAACACTCCAGTAACCCCCAGGGGCCATCTAGTGATGAACAATAGATTGTGCTTAGGTAACTGAAAAAACGACAAAATGGACAGCTCCCCTAATGCTAACTTGAAAGCAGAGGCACAGCAGTTCTAAACCACATGGGATAACAGCGGCACCAAGCTGATTCTAAAATGCATATGTAGATTCAGCCTGAGTGTCCACAGCATATTGGTGGCAACTCAACCCAAATCTCCCAATGACTTCTCCCAGCAGCTTTACCTAGATGTTGAAAAGCATGGGGGGGGGGGACACACACACACAAGATGGAACCTTGGGGAACCCCATGGGGTGAATTTTAAAATCACATTTGAAACATCCTACTTACATGTCTCTTGCCAGGAAAAGTCTTCAGGGTCACCATAAATCAGACGCAGCTTGATGGCATTTTCCACCACACATGTAATTTCACTTTTTCAGTTTACTGTAGTAGCAGCACATTTATACCCTTCTTTTCTTCCTCCTTCCAGTTTGGTGCAGTGGTTAATTATGCGGACTCTAATCTGGGAGAACCGGGTTTGTTTCCCCACTCCTCCACTTGCACCTGCTGATGTGACCTTGGGTCAGTAGCAAGCTCTGGCACAGCTGTCCTTGAAAAAGAGCAGTTTGTGTCAGAGTTCTCACAGCCCCACCCACCTCACAGGGTGTCTGTTGTGGGGAGGGGAAGGGAAAGGAGTTTGTAAGCTGCTCTGAGACTCCAAGTGAAGGGCGGGGTATAAATCCAATCTCCTCCTCCTCCTCCTCCTCCTCCTCTTCTTTTAGGTACTTTGTCTCTTGCTTTCCTTAACTTCCTTCTTGAATTTTTTCCCTAGAGCATGAATTCTGGTGTAGTGAACCGGGATTAAAACTGGCAATTTCTATCTCACATTAACATTAATGGAAGCCAGGAGGCTCAATATCAGTATACTGTTCTGAGACGCTAACATTTCCTATGAAATGCCTGTAAGCGAAAGCAAATCTTATCAGACTTACTATGTAACTGAAAATCCAATAGGATTTAAGCACTCTCCCAGGGAGTCAGGCATATCTAATCTGGGATTCTGCCCATGGACTATGAGGAACAATTTATTCAAAGTGTGTGTGTGTGCATGCATTTCTCCTTGTTCCACCTTTGTTGATCACTGGAATAATCAGCAGCAATCCCTATGATGGTAACCGGACAGCACAAACTAGCCTTAAATGTAAGCTATTGCATTGCTTGTTGATTCTTTGAATGAAATGAGATATAAACATGTACTGGAAGTTGATATACTGAGATACTGTCACATCTATGTATGCTGAAATACTCGAATACCTAATTATTGGGTTGAAAGGTCTTTCAAGCAAATTGGTGGTTAGGGACTTCTATAAAGCTGTATGTTTTTAATTTTTAACACTGTAATGGTCTATTAAGGTAATGAGTACTTAGGGACTTCTAAACCTGGTGATTAAATTGTTGCCACATAAACACATTAATTTTTATATTGAAGATTGCTTGTGAGAATGTTTTAATTGAAAATAGTGGTTTTGGACATAGTGGAGTAGCTAGGAGTTTCAATATTTAATCATGCTTTGTAGAAACTGCATTAGACACAAAAACAGCAGTTTAAAACAAGATACTGCAAATTTCACATCAAACATGTTTGACAGCATTTCTGGAATACAGCTGTGTTGTAAAAAATTAACACCACATTAGTTTAGCAAAAAAAAAATCAAGTCAGTGTGGAAGCTTTTCATGTGGTTTGGAATACATTTTCATCTTTTTCCAGCCAACACTCAAAAACTCTAAATCTTCCATTTAAAAGTAGGAAAACATGGAAAGGTGTGATTTTTAATAAATAATGCTGATGTAGGTGATAAAGCTGCAAAAAAACTTTGTGAAACCTGTAAAACATTGTATAACAAGAATAACTATTTTTTTTCTTTTTAATTTCATATTTTGTTTTGATTTTGCCTTTTGGGTCCCCCTCTTCTATTACGTTTTGCTAATGAATGTTGATGTGTATTTGTTGTGTAACTGAGTAACAAAATAAACATTTTTTAAAAAGTTTATCATGTCTTAATAGGCAGATCAGATATGAGCCAATCACCTGGTCTGTTTAATTCAGAGGGTCTGCCTGGTGCTGAGGTCACACTGTGTATGGTGATCCCATCCATCATGGTGGCTCCTTTGCCTTGACCTTCTTAGCCAGTGCCATGGAGCATCTGCATATCCTCACCCCTTTGAGACAGGCCATGAAGACTGTGTTGGTCAACCTCTGGAATTAGGATAATGGTGACTGCCAAGGGAGGTCATTTATGGATGAATCAAAGCAGTTGGCGAACTCTTACATCCTCAGATGGTGTGGGGTGGGGCCATGAGGGACAGGGGAGATCGCCAGGGTCGTGCTGTGCATCAGCCCGGCTCTGGATGCTGTGGCTAGTGTAACCCCTTCTTGATGCACCTGGCAGAGTGGGTCACCCAGGGTACATCCTATTGCCAGCCTCAGCACTGTGGCCATGGTGTCAAGAAGTGTGTCTGCTGGTGACTCTCAGGCAACCATGGCTGGCACCGTGGTTTTTTGTTTTGTTTTGTTTTGTTTTGTTTTTTTGCTTCACTGGGAGCCTGCCCTGTTGCTTCAAACAGGTGGATCTACTTGGGATTGATTCTAGAATGGGGGATGATGGGGTCAGTTCGGTGTAGTGGTTAAGAGTGACAGACTCTAACCTGGAGAACTGGGCTTGATTCGCCATTCCTTCACATGAAGCCTGCTTCGGTGACCTTGGATTAGTCACAGTTCTGGTCAGAACTGTTGTCTCAAGGGCAGTTTCTGTCAAGAGCTCTCTCAGCCCCAGCCACCTCACAGGGTATCCGTTGTGGGGAGAGGAAGGAAAGGAGATTGTAAGCCACTCTGAGACTCCAAGTGAAGCGTGGGGTATAAATCCAACTCCTCATCTTCTTCATCTGCATCTTCTTCTGCTTCTGCATCTGCTTCTCCTCTTCCTCCTCCTCCTCCTCCTTTGTGCTGCCTCTGCTCTGTTTAGTAGGGTGTTGTGCCTTTATAGGAGTGGAATGTTCACTGTGGGTGTGGTCTAGCTCATCCTTCCTTACCCATGACTGCTGCCCTGTGGTTGGTTCCCCCTGTCCATCACAGCCACACTGTCACACTCCTGTGACATCTCATGTGTGCAGTGGTGCTGTCACTGGTGATGCCTGTATGGTCATGGCCCCCACAGAGCCACTGCAAGAACATTCTCTCAGTTCCTGGCCTCTGTGAATTCCATTCAAGGAATGGACCTGCCGTGCTGCTGTTGTGCAGGCAGTCAGCCTCTTCCACTTCGGCTGCCCTCAGGATTGCTCTAAAGCTATCAGTGGCCTCTAGCTTTCAGAGTTTACCATGCTGACCATGTAGGACTGCCTCATTTTTTGAAATATTTTCATGATGATCTGTTCATTCCCCCCTCCCCCAGTTCCTGAGAGGCATCAGTCCAAAGCCTGATAATTTGGTAAAGCAAAGAGAAACAAGAATAAACCTGAACTTGGTTCAGAGCAAAGTCCAATGTTCAAATCTGAGATAAGTTCAAGGCATGCTCACTAACTGAGACTCCCCAGATCTTCCTCCTTCCATCCAAGGGCTGGTTTACAGTGATAGATAAAATAGTGCAAACTGCATCTTTATGTCCACAGAAAGCTCCTCTTCTTTTCCACTCTAGCTTCAGCCCTTCACATGAATAAAACGCTGTGCTAGAGACCTCTATGACCCATCAGAAATAGGTGTGGGGAAGGGATAGCTCAAAAGACTACAGTAAGGAAGGGCCTCTTGCCATGTTTATATGCTTAGTATGTAGTCATGTTAATTCTACTTGTACCTGCTAAAAACTGAATGCCTCCAAATTATTACATGGCCAGTAACGTTCATTGCTTCATTTAAGCTGCAATATTATGCACACACAAATCCTATGGAACTGAATGGGACATATATTAGATCGGGCAGTATTCTTTTTATACAATGCATGAACCTATTTGTTCAGTCTTTGCTTTAGTTAGGATATCAAACATCTGACAGTCCTTCACATTTCCTGGGAGTAGCAATACAGGAAATGAAATCTTCATGCACCAGGGGGGAAAAAACAAGGGGAAAACTAAACAAAAGAGAAACAACAACAACAAAAGCAGCTATCCTGACCTGAAGAAAACCATAGTTGTGGAAGAGGACAGCCATGGCAGCAGCATTGCAGTTTATTACATAAAACAAAATCTACTTTATCCCCAGTAAGCCCTGCACTCAAAAGCCTGTCAGATAAAGAGGTTGACAGCACATGCTGAGTCCCACAAGCCTGTCAGATAAATAGCCTTCATAGCTTTGCGTTCCACAAGACTACCAAACATGGATTTTCAGGACAATAGGTACTTACAGCAGGTATATTCACCCAGTAACTGTTCACTCAGATTAAATCTGGTAATAATGAGCATATAGAGCTTTTGAGTGTTCAGAATGTTTCAGAAACAGCATCTCTGTCTTGCAATAGCTCAGAATTATTATCCCTATAGAGCAGACAGGGGGACAGAGGCTGGGAGAAGCCATTGAAGCTAGGCTAGGCTACCAAAGTGAGAGTTTTCTGAATATATGTGGTTACCTCTGGGTTGCAATCGTTCAGAAGAGCAAACTGCAGCTGAGCCTTGAGGGGACGGCTGGTTTTCCATGAGTCAGGGCCTTGGCAGAGAGATTGTGGGTGGCCATCTCCACCAGGTTGCATCTGCTCTGTAAGGAAGGAGAGTAGAAGCTGGCCTGTGCCTGTGACCCCCACATAAAAGGCAGCATTGCTCACGGGAATGCAGTGCTCATGCAATGGAAGTGTGAACTCTGTAAAGAATTGCAGAGCGTGCAGGCCAATAGACGTGGCCAGAAGAGTGGGTGGAAGAGGCTGGGAAGAGGAGGAGGAGCTGTAGCCCAGCACCTCTTCCTAAAGAGCCTAACCAGAGAGAAATCCCAGTACTAATTGTCAGTGATGAACCGGGAGATCAGCAGTGGCAGGGATGGCAGGTGTGCGATCACAGAGGATTTAGCAAAGAGTACCTCACTGTGTCCCCTGAATCCGTGTCCATCGATCCCCTGGTGTACTGGTCATGGAAGGCTGCCATCTGGCCTGACCTCTCTTGCATGGCCATGAGTCTCCTCTCTTGGCCTCCCACCAGCGTCCAGAGTAAGTGGGTGTTCTCCCACCTGGGAGACATTCTCAACCCCCACCAATCCTGCCTGGATCCAGCTAGGGTGGATGAGTTGGCCTTATTCAAGGTCAACCTCCCCCTGCTGGACCACCCTTCTCTGGACCTCACAGGATAAGATCCAGGCCTCCTGTCATCACCCTGCATATCCCCCTCATTCCTCCTCCTCTTTGCATGATATGGCATGTGGCCTGCAGGTTGCACCATTGGCCTCCTCTGCCAGGTGGGGATAGGCTCCCTCACCCAATACCTACCTCATGAAATAATATCTATCTCATAACACATCTACCTCTTGGAATGACATCCACTTCAGCAAAAATCTACCTCAACAAACATCTGCCCGTACAAGCAAGCCCCCATTTGACTACCGTTATCCACTGCATTTGCACAGTTTCCAACAGGTGATCTCTTATCTGTACAATGTGTTCCACTAATGGTGAAGACCCAGAAATTTTGCCTAGGTGTGGGCTGTGACCAGAGGATATATGTGTTTGGGTCTGAGGGGCCCTGGGAGAATTGTGGGTTCCAATGGGTTCCAATGCTTGCCAGGGGTGCCTGCCAAACTGTTGTGGGATTACTTTGGGGCGTCCCTGTAGGAACTCTTGTCATGTCTGTCTTTCTGTCATTCAGAAACTGACTTTGGAGACTTGGGGGGTGGTCTGACTAGCTAAACTAGTGTTTCCATTTTACTGCTGAGTAGAAGAATACATCGCAGTTGCTGGCTGTGCTCTGGACCTGTGTGTTTCAGCCCTTGGGGAGCGGATGCTCTGAGAGTTGTGGGCAAACTTCCCTTGCTTGTCTGGTGTGGCTGGGGTGCCCGTCAACCTACCATGGGTTTACTTTGGGGGGGGGGCCTATCACAACTCTGGGAGTGCCTGTCTTTTTGTCCTTCAGAACCTGCCTTTGGAGTCTTGGGTGGGGGTGTGCAAGTATAGGGGGAATGCTTGCCTTGTTTCCAGCATCTGGCTGGGTGCCATGGGGTTATTTTTGGGAGCCCCCATTGAAACTTTGGGATTGCCTAGTCTGCCTTTCTGTCCTTCAGAACCTGCTTTTGGAGACTTGGGGGGGGGCTGCGAGCATAGGGAGGATGCTTGCCTTGCTTCCAGTGTTGGATGAGGGGAGAGGTCTTCCCAGATGAAGTTTCCTTGTGAGTTTGGTGTCACTGGTTTGCTCCTGAACTGTTTCATAGACTCCTGTAACTGCAACTGTCTTTTCCAGAGAGAGCACTGGGGAAACCATTTTTGGTGGTCCATAACTAGGGCCCCAGAAATGTAATTCACCCCCACCTGGGGAGACTGTAGAGGAGCAGGTAGCAGTGTGAGGTTCCCTGTGTGTTTGTGTGTGTAGCTTGGAAGGGGTCCATTCTATACACTTTTGAACCTGCACCCGATGTTTTTGGGGGGCCCCTCGGGGGGGGGGGGGGCTGTAACGCAGACCCTGTAAATCCACTCCTCACCAAATTTAGAGGAAAAGTCAGCTAGAGTCCTCCTGGGAGTTTGGTGACTCTATCCTGCTGGGGGAGGGGCATTCTACCACATCACAAACCTCACAAACTGAACTGGATTGTTTAGCCCAAAAAGTTTGTGACAGTTCATAGTTCGTGAACCAGGCATTTCACAAACTGAACGGAACTACATTTTCTGAATTTGTGCCCATCCCTAATAGCATCACCTCATTATCAACACTCCATTAAGCCTTTATTAAAGGGGCAGGACAGGATTTTTCTCTCTCCAGGCACTTCACAAGTCTGCAATATGGGATCTTTCAGATGATGCTAAAAATTTCATCCCAATTGGATAGGGAAGTTACTATCAGAAATGCATTACACATTGGAACCACTGGGAATCAGTATTCAATTGATTTCCTTACTCAAGTTGTTTCAATGCCAGGGCTACAGATCCTGACTAATTTTTTTTTTAATGACAAATGAGCAGAATCCAAATCTTTTTAAAAATATACTCGTAATTCCCATCTAGATACAAAGAGAATGTGAAGTGTTGTTCCTCTGAATCATGCTAATTATTCATACCATATAATCCAATTCACTTAAGGTGAAGGAAGAGAGAGCAAGGTTATCCATGAAACGGCAATTTCTCAAAAAGCACAAAGGCCAGATCAGATCAAATGTTTATTCAGAGAAGCTCTAAACAATGAACCACGGGCATACT
>NW_015166417.1:2528581-2531492 GCF_001447785.1 Gekko japonicus | reverse complement strand
GCAAATAATTTGTACATGGTATAAATGTGATATAGAAATGTAATTTTAAAAGAGCCCTAGGAACAGAAATGGGCAAAAAGACTCACTTTAGTAATGTATGAAATCAAAATGAAGTTTAAAAGGTTGGATAAACCCTGAAAGAAAGGGTATTTGTTTTTTTCAACTTTCCAAGAAGACTGGTTTCTCTGAGCGAGTTCCTGGGTTAGTTCAGAACATTCCGACAGATACTCTGATCCCTATAGATCCAGGTGTATCTGAGGAAGTGTGTGTACACACAAAAAGTCATACCTTGATTAAAACTTTGTTGGTCTTAAAGGGGCCACTGGACTCAAACTTTATCCCTTGGTCCCTATAGTGCCTGATGCAGGCTGGCTCCAGGTTGGGAAATACCTGGAGATTTTGCGTGCGGAGCCTGAGGAGGAAGGCGTTTGGGGAGGGGAGGGACTTCAGTGGGGTACAAGGCCATAGACTCCACCTTCCAAAGTGGCCATTTTCTCCAGGGGAACTGATCCCTGTTGCCTGGAGATCAGTTGTAATAGCGAGAGATCTCCAGCCACCACCTGGAGGTTGGCAACCTTGGTTTGAATGTGCTATTTCTCAGATATGTTATGTGTCCAGGCAATTAAGCATGATCCAGTTCAAATAACATCTTTTTGATCAAATAATATGTCATAATTTAAAATGTGAACGTTCTCATGATAAATGCTACTGAGTAATCACAATCTTTTTGTCCCATTAAAAGGGCAATTATGAATGAGTGAATAGTTTGCAGCAGCAGCCAAAATTTAAATATCTAGTTCAAAGGTGGTGGGGGGGGTTGTCTCATTTTTAATGAATATTCAATGACATCTAAAAGAGCCATTCACCAAATTCTATTGTCTAAGAACATCCTTTATTCCAAAGTAATAAATGAATTCATTTTGTCATGCTTTGGTACATCTTTGTATTGTACTCTAGCATAAAGTACTGAGCAGCATTAATTTATATTTATTTAAAAATATTTTTAGCCACCTTTCCACAGTACATGGACCCAAAGTGTTTAGCTAGTCTAATTCACGTTACTCAGTTTCTCCACTTCGGTATGAAGAGCAGGGAAGTATACAGCTATCTGGCTGTGTAAAATCTGTTAAAAGTTATCTGGAGATCTCTATTTCCAGAATTCACAGGTATGCCATTAAAAAAGAGGGGGTGGTTTTACATTCACATACAAGTTATACTTATGTCCAATAATAAAAATGTTTTTGTATATAACGTTTTAAAAGTGGTCACCTTACATTCAGGGTCCGTAGTTGAATCGTTTGCTGTAGTGGGGATTTTTTTTCTTTCAGGAAAAGTGGCACAATGGGTGGGAGAAAAGAAGAAAAAACAAATGCCCACACTCACTCAGGCTATGATGCATTTTAAATCACTAATTACAAGCCCCTGTGCTGCAACTTGCCTGTGTTGGAATAATATGTGCTGTGAGCATGTGCAGAATGCTTTTTATTCACCATTGTCAAGCACGTGTTCTTATTCCCACAAAATCTGGGATTGGTGCTAAAGGACTAAAGCAGTATATCACCCAGCAGCTCTAACCTCATTCCACATAAAAGTAATATTTCACTGAGGAGGGCCAAAAGGGTCAGTGAAGATTACATTCAGGTCCACTTAAACTACACCACCTTGCACTATAGAGAAATAAAGGTGATCTAAACACATTTAAATCAATGATCCCTGCATTTACTGCAAGACTACAGAAAGGTAAAAAAAGCACTCTTGGCATATACAGAATGCCTTTTTTCTTGCTGAACATATACCACATATATCTGCCTGGCATAAGGGGCTGTAATTTAGGAATCTCCCAATTTACGTATTAAACCACTGATTAATAGCCACCTCTCCTATTCCGTGACTCCACCTTTCCCAACACAGCATTGAATCCTACCCCACAGTTTTATGCCCTGCAACATCTCCTGAGTAAAGAATATAGGCACATATGTTAACTCAGTGAAGGGCTCTTAGTATGAATATAAGCTGGATAGCTAAAGCATGCCATAATACACATATTATGTTTTAGTGGTTTCAAAAGCTCCTAAAACATGTTTTTATATTTTAGTTTTTTGAGGTTTGTACTCTGTTTGTCTTCACAACATGGCACTTTGATGTGAATGCTAACCTTTCCCAAAAAGTTTTAGAATTAAAAAAACATTAACTAGGAATGAGAAAAAAATGAGTAATTTTTATTTCTTTGTGATTATCTGTTTTGTAACTGTAATTAATTTTGCTGTGACTCATTTTGCAGTCAATGCTGCACTTTGTTGCGATTAATAACTTTAATGTTTCTTCTGTTCCTTTTATACCATTTTTACGCAATTTGCATAAATTTTAATGAGAAAGTCTTAGCTTGAGGAAAGAGAAACTGGTGTGAAAAGAAGGAGCCATCCGTCTGTCCATTTACCACCAAGAAGCTGATTTCTGGAACCATCCATAACAGTAGAAAGACTGCCACAGCCCTCCTCTCTGGGCCCAGCCACCCAAACCCTGAATCATCATTCCTGTAACACTGCCCCAGATCTCCCAGAAGGCACTATGCCCAGGAGACAGAAATGGTCTGGAACCTAGCCAGGCAGGCTGGGGAAGGCAGGGCCCACCCTGTCAGACAGTCAATACAGGGGCCATGCAGGCTGCTCCATAGGTCCTCCAGTTGGCCATGCCCTGCCACCCATTATGTGGTTGCAAGGCAGAAGGAGATGGAGGTTATCAGTGGGGCATAGGGTTGCCAAATCCGTCAGTGGGGCTCCCAGCCGGCGTCGGGGGTGTGCACGCGCACCGCATGCACGTCACCGGAAGTGACGTAGGCACGCTGGGCACACCGGGGGCGGGGCCATGACCATACAAGGGAAAACCATAGAGTTTTCCCTTGTATGGCCAT
>NW_015166417.1:2519696-2528073 GCF_001447785.1 Gekko japonicus | reverse complement strand
GTTCCCCAAAACCCTAGAAGAGGAGTCTTCATTTTTTCCAAACCCAGGACCAACTGAGCTGCAAGTATGTGACAGGGAAATGTAGCACGGAGAAAGGGGCCTAAGCCCAAGCACAGACCACCAGATCAACAGAAGGAGAAGAACTTTATTGGCGCCGGTTCAGTCAGCGAAGCACGCTTTAAACAGACTGAACCCAGAGCAATGCAGGCTCCAGGCTTTTATACTGCAACAAGGTTACACGTCATCATTTACATCACCAGAGTGGAATTTTCCATTGACTAGGCTTACTTTTCCCGCCCAAACCAAACAAGCTCACTTCTGCCCCCTTATGACTGGAACATGAACAGCAACTATCCCCTTATATGGGCAAGGAATAATAAATGCCTACTTCACCACCTCTCCCTGTCCTTCAGTGCACATATCCCTGAGATGGCTCCCTGTGGCTACCACAAAGTGGTTCATTGATACCATCCTGTCCAACACAGGTTCTGCCATGTCTGGGGATGCCAGCATGATTGTGGCCTATGTGGCTCCACTGCAGGGGTCTTTTCCTACTCCCTGGCCTGTGTGGTTTTTCTTCAGGGAAAGGACCGGCTATACAGCTGTTGCACCACTGGCCAGATGCCTCCACCACAGCAGGATTGTGGTTTGTGCTGTATGTGTTGTTAACGCATTTTGTTATTTCACATTGATAACCCCTTTGGTTATTTTTGTTATTTCTTATTTTATTTCATATTGATAACCTCTTCTCTGACAGTGAACTCTCATCCTTCTTCACCATAAATTTCTAGCTGTGAACCAGGTATCCTTACATAGCACATTTAATGCTGGCACAGCTGACAATAATGCCAGATTATTACACTGAATTTACTGGTCTCCCACACACTTTAGTATTAATAGCACTGGTTAGAGTAACTACTGCAAACTATATAGTCACCCAGGTACATATACCATCCCTATGCTGAAGACTATATATGATGCTACTCTAAATCTTTCTTTCCCATTTGAATTCCACCCAAAACTATGTCCAAAAGATTCATGGACACAGTCAAATTGCACATAAATGGCCATGTCATTTACGTCCAACAGCGCACCATTTCAGGTTTTAATTTCTTTAAATGAATTATTGAAAAATGAAACCATTTTATGGCTCTCATTTCTGTAATCTTTCAGAACACAACTCAATATAGGCAATAAACACAGCTAGATTTTAATTTTTAATTATATAAAAGGTCTTGGGCCCGATCCACCTAACAGACCAACCTGCATTATATTGTGATGAAATCAGTTGTTAGTTATATCAATGTTTGGCTAGAAATGATGCATACAGAATGGAACTGGAATCAAATTTGCTGCTGTCTATATAAGACAAAGTGAGTCCCTGTGCAAAAGAATAGATGGGCATAAATGTGGTATTAAAAATCATAATAGTAAAAAAAAAAGTGGGAAAAGATTTAAACATTCCATGACATTCTATTGCTGACCTAAACGTTTACTACAGAGAAGCTTCAATGGGAAATTACAATATGAAATTACTGAATTAGAATTCACCAACTAGTTCAGGACAATGCTTGGCTGAACAGGGAAATAGGACATAGCATCTCATAATTACCCATGCTAATTTTCTGCATTTCCCACCTCTATACATTTCTCCCCTGTTTTAATCAAGCTGATTATATTTTGCATTGCACCTCTGCACCCTGACTCCAACTGGATTTTCTTCGGCATCCCCTTCCCACCTACTGGCCTCGCCATAAGGACTGATACTACTGGACTCCAATTTTGTTCTAATACTATTGACAGACATTGGAACCAGTGCTCCCTCTAAGCTAAGTTAGTATGAGCTAGCTCACAGTTTTTTAGCCTCCAGCTCACACATTTTTGTCTTAGCTCAGGAAGGATGGCTCCGGAGCAAACTAATTTATGCAGTAGCCAAATCGCTCACACACAACTTTAATGCCAGTAGCTCACAAAGTAGAATTTTTGCTCATAAGACTCCACAACTTGGAGAGAGCATTGATTGGCACCCACCTGAAACCAAGGGCTTTCCCACATTCTCATTTTTCTTGCTTGTAAATTCTTGTTGTTGGGGTTTTTCCCCTGTCCCACTTATGTTTTGCTCCCTCTAGTGGTCAATTCAATGTTACACCAGTTTATGTCCAGCATATCTCCCTGCAGATTTAAACTGCAGATTTTAATGCTGGACATAAACCAATGTAATATTGAATAAACCACTACAGGGAGCAAAACACATTTGGACAGAAAAAGAAACCTCAAAGAAACAGGATTTTACAAGTGAGGAAAATGAGAATGTGGAAAAGCCCTTATGTTATACTGAGGCATTACGCTTTCTCCAGATTTACTGCTTATTGGTACTCCATGGTAACCACAGTTAAAAATACAGGTGAGAGAGACCTCCTCAGACTTTATGTGATATTCCACTAGTTTCAATGGAATCACAATGGATCTATCTAAGCACATGGTGATATTTTCTCAAAGGTAGACAGCAGTGTGAAGGGGGGAATTATTCCTTAACTGATTAATTAACTAATTAGCTAGTGAAAGTATGGCAATTAATAGTCTAAAGCCAAGTTGACAACCCCTAGGGAGAATGTTGGCTTTTAAATGGATTGTGACAAACCACAGCAATGTGCATTTATATCAGCAGGACAGCATGAGTGCTTTTAAAATGGAAATGTATTTTGACAAACATGGTCAGCATGCAGACACAAAGACTTACTGAACTGAAAGGACCAAATCACTAGTCTTATTATGTCTCTTCATAAAACTTGACAAATATGCTGTGTAGGGGGAAATGCAGTAAGAAGGAATCGAAGGCTGACATTTCCCCCTTCATTTTCAGGCAGAGTCAAATTAAGCTGATGCATAATTATCTCCCCCAGAGCAGAAGCAGAAGGGGAAAATTGTGTTTTTGGTACTCTTCATTTGCACAGCTACACCCTGAATATAGTACAGCTTTTAAAGAGTCCATAGAAATAATCAGTGTAAACTTGTCCTTTTATTAGCAGTTATTTCAGATGCCAGTCATGTCCCATTGTTAAAAAAACAACAACAACCCAACAGGCAGCTCTGCAGTAATACTGCAATCCTAAACAGAGTTACACACTGAGTCAATAGACTTCATCTAACTTTCCTTAGGCTTGTACTGCTAATGAACTTTAGACTAAGGATTGGTTTGCCTATGCAGGCTTATCACTCGATCACTACAACAACAAAAGGTGTTTTGTATGTGTGAATGAGCCACTTCAGATAAATCAGCATCACATAAGCTCATACACAATATAAATCAATTTAGCTGAAAGTTTCAATTTCAAGTCTTTAAGTGATGAGAAATAAAACATTTGTAACTATGAACTGGCTTCATCTTTGAAATTTACAGTTTGCCATGATGTAGCCCCAGACGGCAACTAGTTTTGTTGAGGGCCAATGTTACGTGCCCCATCTCCAATTCCCAAAATGGGAATTTCTCTGTTTTCATAGTGATTTACATATATGAGCTGTTTGTTACAGCTGCTTGTTTCAATGTTTATTAATGCAAATGGCAGGTAATTGCCTGGATGCAGATCAATTAGTTTATACATATTCTTACACTGCCTCATGGGAACTGTAGTGCTTCCAATACATCCTCCAAATACTTATTGGTAAAAGATTGCTCCATTAACAAAAGAACTTGCATGCTTGGCCCATCATGGCCACATAATATAATGTTTTGTTTTCAAATGTGGGTGGCAAACAAACTGCTCAGGCTGGGCATGTTTTACTGATGTGTACTCTCACACTGCCTCATGGGAGATGTAGTTTTTTTCAGTTATTTTTCGACACCTATCATTCCATAGGCAACTGCTTGTTTCTCAATATGCAGTATGATAAAGAGCTGCTCTTATTGTATTCATATCCTCATGACCCTGTTCCATACAAAGTAACTTCAATGGGACACCTCTGGTGCCAACGTTGAGAGTTAGGAGTTTGGGTGTGCTCCTGGATTCCTCGTTAATGATGGAGGCCCAGGTAGCAGCCACTGCCAAGTTGGCCTTACATCATCTGCGGCTGGCTCGGCAGTTGGTTCCCTTCCTCAACCGCAATGACCCGGCCACAGTGATCCACGCGACAGTCACCTCGAGGTTGGACTACTGTAACGCTCTCTACATGAGGCTGTCGCAAATCCGGAAGCTGCAGCTAGTGCAGAATGCAGCAGCTAGGCTGTTGATGGGCCTGTCTAGATGGAACCATATCCGGCCTGTGCTGAAGGCACTGCACTGGCTGCCAATAGCGTACCGGATTCACTTCAAAGTGCTGGTTCTTACCTTTAAAGCCCTAGATGGCCAGGGTCCGGCATACCTTTCCCCATATGTTCCCCCAAGGGCACTACAGTCAGGGGCTCTTCATCTGTTGGTTACCCCAGGCCCCAGGGACATCAAATTCACGGCAACTAGGGGCAGGGCCTTTTCGGTGGCTGCTCCTACCTGGTGGAATGAGCTCCTGGAGGAGATCCAGGCCCTCCAGGCCCTTGCACAGTTCTGCAGGACCTGTAAGACGGAGTTCTTCTGCCAGGCCTTTGAGTAGGAGCCGCCACTAGACCACCAGCACGCCGCCACCATAAAGGTGTGGATACCATCAGGGTGCGAGATGGCCCTGGGATGAAGACTGGATGGCAGCGTCGCTTTGGAACTTAAATCATTGTTCTGGGTCTATCTTGCCAGAACCCATCTTGGAATCATGGACCTTTGGAGCACCAGCACTTTACTGTATTATTGTATTATTGTACTGTTTTATCTTGTTTTTAATTGTTTTTAAGTATGACCTCGAGCCCTTATTGTTAGCTGCCCTGAGCCTGAGGGGAGGGTGGGATATAAATTGCAAAATTAATTAATTAATTAATTAATTAATTAATTAATTAATTAATTAATTAATTAATTAATTAATTAATTAATTAATTAATTAATTAATTAATTAATTAATTAATTAATTAATTAATTAATTAATTAATTAATTAATTAATTAATTAATTAATTAATTAATTAATTAATTAATTAATTAATTAATTAATTAATTAGACTGAAAAACATGGTACCTAGACACAGAGATGCTCAATGTGGCATTTGATTAAAACTTTGTGTGAAAACATCAAGGCAACCCTGTGAGGGGGTTGACTTGCATATAAACTAACTGTTCAATTGCAGTAAGTCAGATGTTGATTGTTTTCATTTCAGAGCTCTCAGCATCCCTGCTTTGTTTATGGATTGTAAATACTAAGTGTCAAATTGTTCATCTAAGCCTTAGTTTCTAGAGTGTCCACTGACTGATATTCCATTCACAACAGACAGATTACATCTGCCCTCTGCAGCAGCATTTGACTGCTTTGCAAACATAAAACTGCCTCATTAATGGCAGTAATAATTCAGATCCCATGAGGGAAGGGGATCTATCTGTTGGAATCCGGAACAGGAAATATGATTAAGCTGTCAAAAACAAAAGTCTTTGCAAAGGCACCCAAAGTGGATAATATTGTTATCTTTGGTTTATCTGACTGTGTATGAAATTACATTGCTGTCTTCATTGCACATCTGTATGAATTTCTATTATGGACATCACCATAGTAACTAGGTATGAATACATGTTTCTAGTAGTGTAATAGAGTTATGCAGTGTAGGTCATGTTTTATTCACTGAGACATGGGCAGCACAAACAGAAAACTTCCCCATTGGTCCTGTTTTTTCTTCTTTTTTGGGAGTTAAAGAAAAAGAAGCAGCTTTTAAAAAATATGTCATAAACAAAAGTTTATAAACACTCTTTGTTTCTTCATAAGCTGAAACATGCAATGGGCTTTTAACATCAATCAGACATAATCAGTGTCTGCTGGCCATAATAACTTTTTTTTTTGGGAAGTATGAAATGGGTTCTAAAATTTTAATTCTGAAGTGCTGTTTTGAAATTTTAGATTGCACAATTTATTTATAACACTTTCAGCCCACCTTTCTCCAAAGGACTCAACACGGGTTCTATCCACAATGTTCTGTCATAAAATATTCACTGATTTCTTCTAATCTTTACGAACAGCTACTTTTGCGCCTGCAACATGAAACAGAATGATATTAGTTGTGTTAGTTCCCCAAAAATTTACTGAGGTACAAATCACTTCTGATATTAGAGTTTCATAGCTGGACATGGTGATGTGGTATTTGGGGGAGGCAACTGTGGGGGGCCATATCTAAGGTATTGGGGAGGGGTTTGCTGTTCTCCTTGTGCCATCCCTGACTGCAATCCCCCCCACCTCCACTAGGAGCGTTAGAAGCCCAAGTGTAGGGGGGGCAGGAACTTATTTCCTCCCCTGCTGTAGCTAACTGTTCCTGCTAAGAAGCGGAACGTCAAGCTGGGGAGGGCTGATACATTTCAGGGCAAGTATCAAATCCAGCTGTATTATGGAACATGACTACTTGATCTCCATCTGATGACTGAAAATAAAGTCTTCCCAATACAATTGTACTACCACTGCTATATCTGTACCTCACATTTATCCCATATACATTAACAGAAAGATTAACAGGTAAATAACAATATCACTTTCTTGCTTTCCAAGCAGATAGTTTCCTTTTTAGTTTTACATTTCCTTATAATGCATAATCATCTGCTATAGTAAATATCTAGCTGTATTTAATTAATTTAATTAGTATTAGTAAATGTGATGCTTCAAACAGAATGTATGCATATTTTGTCACAGGGAAATGATGTTGTATTCTAATATGAGATACTTACATGTTGCCAAATGCAAAACTTTTTGGTGCTTCTAGCCCCCCTATAGATTTTGCAAGAGAGCAAAGTGATGAAAGTCTAAATAAATGATAGGGTACACAAGTATATTGATTTCTGAAAGCATTAATTTAAAATGCATGTATGCGACATAACAGGAACAGCAATAGCTTTTCCGTACCTATTGGCTCTCCTCAATATTAATGTTTTCCCAGATGCAAGAGAAAATTAAAGTATGTTCCTGGAAATGTGATTGATTTAAGCCCAGTACATTATAGAAATATACATCTACTATTCCCAATACTAGGCTAAGCAGGACTCTTAAGTGCAGCATGTTCTTTCCCACACCGTTACATATATTGATTGTGAGCTATCCATCACAAACCACAAGCATCTGCATTTTGCTTTTAGTGACTTAATGCTAAAAAGAATCTGTGTTGCAGAGATCACTTACCACAAAAGGCTTGCTCTGCCAGCCTGCTGCTTGGTGTAGATTTCTGTGGCAATATGCTTGTATTATTACCCAAGCTGAAAAATAGGAGCCCATTTCAAATACTGCAAAACCCTAATGTGGAGACTTTAACAGAAGATGGCCCCGGTCACATGGAGCATTAGGCACGCTAGAGAGACGGAAGATAGGCGGATTTTCCGGGTGCGATCTCACTTCCACATCTGGGAAGCATAGAGCTGCCGTGGCTCACCCGAGGCTTCACTCCGAAGATGTGCTGTAAAACACTAGTACTTCCAAGGTACTAGTTTCCAGAAACCGCGGGGCAAGGGCGGGCGTCAGATCATGTTTCCGGTGTTAGCTCGTGGCATCTGGCACCCGCCCATGTCCCGTCGCGAAAAGTTTTTTTTTGTCAAGTCTCCACAGTTGCGCACAAGCACCCAACGGCGCATGCAAACACTTGGGTTAAAAAAACCCAACACAACCCCTGCACCGCCGCTTCTTTGCCGCGCCGCAGGAGTGAGATAGGATTGGCACCTCCCCCCAACCACAAGATGTTGGCGGGATGTCAGGCGGGACATTTGATCCGGCTGCCGCGCGGTAGTTCGCTCCGGGGCAAACAGCCACGCCTCCCCCCCGCGATATCCGGCCAGTGTGACCGGGGCCTAAGTTAGGATTATCAGCTTCCAGGTGGAGGCTGGCATTCTCCAGGAATAACCACTGATCTCCGGACTAGAGAGATCAGTTCCCCTGGAGGGAATGGCTGCTTCCGAAGGTGGACTCTGTGGCCGGCATCATGTCCCCATTGAGCTCCCTCCCCTCGCCAAACTCCGCCCTCCCCGGGGACCAAAACCTCCAGGAATTTTCCAGCCAGAACTGGTAACCCTAAAAGCCTAAATCCTAATACCCTATGAAATGTGAGGGAAAATACCATCTGATCTGATGCAGCCATGTTAATAGGCAGCACTTCCTAACAGAATTGTGCACGACTGCTTTGGGCTGCCACATCCACACATCTTGTGACCATGACACTGCATCTCTTCCCTGAGCATTCGCCGAATCAGATATTACTTCCACCCTGTGGCTCTTACCAGTGGGATTTCTTTTTTCACTTCTGCAATGGCTAGCATATCATTTACTTTTTAGATTTCCATGAGTGAA
>NW_015166417.1:2500382-2519658 GCF_001447785.1 Gekko japonicus | reverse complement strand
GTGAGATAATGTTGGCTATTTAGAACGTCAGATGAGTTTGCTTAAGATTGGTGTGGGGAGCACTTTGATGCTGTTGATACATACTCAGATCTGGATTAGAAGATTGGGCTAAATGAAAAGAATTTAAAATAGCTCACTAAAAATAATTGCACTGTGCCTTTCATTTTGTACTTATTTTTCTCTGGGATTGGGGACTTGAGATTTCAAGCAACGGAAGCAAGGAAAGAAGACTAATTGCTTTGAGCTTCCTCCTTAAATTGTTATGTTGGGGACATTGTCAATTTTAATCTCCCATATGTTCTTCCATTAGTACATTTCACTGTTCTTTTCAGACTTTAAAGAGCTAATAAGCTATAAACTGGCCTAGTTGATATTTAAAATTAATGAGCATTTTGCATTCAGTTTTCATGTACTTATTTTTTCCCCATCTCTGTGTCAAGCTATGTTTAGATATATTTCTCACAGACCTTTGAAGGGACTCAAATGAATAAAAAATTGTAAATGCTACACTGAAAATTAAAATCACTTCATGCCTTCTTTCATATATTTGCCTGATCTGTGGATTATGCCATGCCTAATTTTATGAGGACCCATCCGTGGAGAAAGACGATGGGGTTGATATAACCATCCTTCAAGGAGTCTTCCTTCAGACTTCCATTGCATAAAGATACACTTAAGTTTTAGAAAGTTCCCTTGGGCTACAGGAAGGTAGCTTCCTTTGCTTCATGAAGTGGTAGAATAGAGGTAGGATCTACCGCAGCACTTTTACTGAGTACTGATACCAGTATTAGGAACAGCCCTTTCTACTGTCATTTTTCTTTAAAAATATGGGAACAGGGTAGACCAAAAGTGACCAGCAGCAACACCCTCTGCATATGGAACAGAGGAATTATTTTTTTGCTTTAAATATCAGCCTTAGCCTTTATAAACAGATTCCCAGGCTTCATTTTCACAAAAAGGAAGTCCTGAGCAGGATGTTTGTTTGTTACTTTGATTTATATCCCGCCCTCCGCCGCGAGTGGGCTCAGGGTGGTCACAACGGTCATATCACAACACTGTCACAAGAAGCAATATCATAATAACAATATTAAAACATACAATTTAATACCAGATTAAAACCAATTCAAATAAGATGGCGGACCAGTTCGTGGGAGTCCAGAGTGCCTCCTGTATGGGCGCAACTAGATGATCAATGGGCATCCAGTTTGCCGGAGAATGCTGTGCAGAGCTCTATACCACCAAGGGGCCATTGAGAAGGGCAATATGAGCAGGGCAATATGACCAGGGGAGGCAGAAATAGTTGGACATTCACCGCCTGCCTAGTGGAACAGCTCCGTTTATTTAATTATGACATATATGGCCTAAGCACTCTGTAATTGGGCTTTTATTTGAGGGCAGGGGTGATTTTAGTGATTCTGGGACCCTGGGCAAAAGTCTAGGATGAAGCCTAAGAATTACTGCCCCCTCCATGCCTGGGCCTACCCACCCCTGCCTGGGCTGCCCCAGGTTAAAGTAAGGGACAGCCCTCACCCCGTACAAAGCGAGCACAATTTTTTTTCACTTTTTTATTATTATTATTTATTTATTTATAAAATTCAAAATTTAAAAAAAGTAATGAACTTGTGGATGAGCAGGAGCGTTCAGCCTTGAAGCAAATGTGACAGCCTCAATTGATGTGGAAATACTCTTAATTGGTTCAGTGGATGCAGCCACTTATCACCCCCTGTTGTCAATATATTGCACCATCAACCAAACAGTAGCCCTTCATATTTTGGTTTTCTTATTTGTTCCCAGTCGAATTTGTCTATGTTCATTTTCTCTAATACAGGGTACCATTTATCCATGGGGCTAAGCTGGTGATACTCAACATGTGTAGTATTTGTCCAGGATGAGATTTTCTCTTGTAGGAAAAAATCCCAGACTTTGTGCAACCATTGTTGCATAGTTGGAATGGAATCTGCTTTCCATTTACTTGCTAACAATACTTTAGCAGCTATTAACAGAACATTGATTAGTTTTTTCTTAATTTCAGGTACACCATCTGCAGGCCAAAGGTGGAGCAAAATCAATGCCGGATTGCATGGTAAGTTATAACCTGTTAGAGCTTGGATGTTTTGTATGATGTTTTTCCAATACTGAGCAACAAATGGACACTCCCACCATATGTGTATGTATGTTGCTTTCTGACCACATCGCTTCCAACACAGTGGTGAAGTAATGGTGTATATATGCGCCAATTTTGCAGGTGTTAGATACCATCTGTGTAGTACTTTCATTGCTGATTCCTGGATATTAAGGGAGTTCGATATCTTTGCATGGGTTTTCCAGATGTCATCCCATTGATTGTCTGTCAAACATCTTTTGATATCTTTGTGCCATAGGTCCTTATAACTAGGCGGTTTTTTTGACTGCACCTCCAGGAGTTGTTTGTAGATCTTAGCAATTAACCCTTTCTTAAGTTTATTTTCTTTCAATAGTCCTTCGTAGTTGGTAAGTGGTTTATAAAGAGTTGACTTGAATTTGTTATTCTGGAGCAGATGTTGCACCTGTATATATTCCATCCATGCCAATTTGCCGCCACATTTCTTTTCCAATTCACAAATGGCAGCCACTGAGTCAGCTGCTGCCTGACCCCTGGCAACCAGCTTCTCCTTTCCCTCTCCATCAGTCGAGCAGGGCCGTGGGTGTTCAGCATGGTCACAATACCAGCAAGATATTTTTCTGCTTTCACTGCCGTGCACAGGTCACTTACAAATTCTGTATCAGTGGTTCTGCTTCCCTCTGCTGCAGTCCAATGCTCCCAGGAGTGCATGTGGATACTCCAAGCTGAGGCCAAACATGTGGGTCATCCCACTCAATTGGTATGCTCCCCATCAGCAGGATGTGGATTTAGTAGGAAAGACCCATGTGATAAGTCCTCCCTTCATGCTTGGAGTGTCCTCCCACATTCCTTGGCATCATGGGACCACTCCATGGGAAAATGGCTTCCACTTTGGGCCGTAGGGTATCACTAACTAGGGCATCCTTCAGTTGCTGTTTGGGAGATGCTTTCCATGGTGTGATACTATGCACTGGGGAGCGGTATATGTTAACGATTCAGTCATGTAAATAGAGCCAGTGGTGTAGGTCTTGAGCATGCAAGTTCAATTAGAAAGACTCACACAATCAATCCCACCCACATGACCACAGCCAGTGTTCCCTCTAAGCTGAGTTAGTGTGAGCTAGCTCAGTTTTTTAGCCTCTGGCTCACACATTTTTGTATTGGCTCAGGAAGGATGGCTTCAGAGCAAACTAGTTTATCCAGCAACCAAATCACTTGCTCACAGCTTTAATGCCAGTAGCTCACAAAGTAAAATTTTTGTTCACAAGACTCCACAGCTTAGAGGGAACATTGACCACAACTTTCACAGGTAGACCCCAACTTCATGGGATCACCTCCTGGCTCCCACATGGCATGGCTACCGCTACGTTTGGTGTATGGTTAGGAGTGCAGACTCTAATCTGGGAGAACTGGGTTTGATTCCCCTCTCCTCCACATGCAGCTACTGGTGTGACCTTGGGACAGATACAAGTTCTTTCAGAGCTGTTCTCTCACAAGCAGTTCTCGAAAGAGCTACCTCAGCCCCATCTACCTGACAGGGTGTCTGTTGTGGGGAGGGGAAGGGAAAGGAGATTGTAAACTGAAGGGCCGGATATAAATCCAGTCTCTTCCTCCTCCTCCTCCTTTTTCGCAGCACCTCAAGCAAAATAGAATCTGGGTGTTCATCAGAGATATGAATCAAAGCATCAAGCACATTTGATTTGTCCTTGATAGCTATGCCACACACAAAAAACACTTTGTCATCTCCCAGGTTCTGTTGTGTTACCAGTTTTGCTAAGGCATGAATTATCCAACAAAATAGGAGCAACCATGTTGCATCTGGAAGCATAATTCCACAACTGCTTGTGACATTGTACTCCAGCAAGGCAGCTGTTGTTAAAGCCCACAAAGTATCTGATAGTACTCCTGTTTCAGGATAGCCCACAATCAGAGTTATACAAAACATATACAGAAAAGGCAGTTGACCTTTCTTCAGGAAAGAAAGGTATACTGGCTCTGTAACTCTGCATGCAAGAGGATCTGGGAGGGAAAGGGTTAAGCGAATTCTCTCACTTGGATACACTTGGCAACTGGTCCCACCCTCTCATTGGTTAGATGTTGAGCCTCTTTGGCCCTTGCTTGCCTTCTGTTTGATCTTATATAAGACCTCTCTTCTTCTCTCTCTCACCTGGGCTTGGAGCTGTAGCAAGTTAACCTTTTTGAATTCACTTTGAAAATCAGATGCACTGGCTGACCACACCAAATCTGCAGAAATAAGCACTGTGATTGTATGTCCATATTTGAACTGGGAATGGGGGAGGGCAGCAGGAAAGATGTGTTTCTTCAAACCCCAGCAAAATAATTAACAAGGCCTTGTCAGAAACCACGACAGACTTCAGGTACTGATCCACAATGCTGCAGCTTAATCTTGCTGAGAACATTCTTGACTGGTCAAGGGCATTTGTGTTATGAAATCTACCTTCTTTCTTCCCAGGGACTCACTCAGTGTTCTATGATAGGATCATATAATTCCCCAGCTGACAATGTCAGAAGAAATGTGAAGTTGTTCCAGTCAGAAGTTATTAGGCTCTTCCTCACAGACAGCTCCATTTTGGATGTCAGATGTAGCAATTTCCTGGTAATTGTATGGTCCATGTCTGTATTAGTGGGTGAGGAAAGTGATGACAGACCAGAGAATTGGAGTTTGTGGAGATGAAGAGTCAAGAAACTCATTTAAATGGTTAACTTAAAACTTGACAACTCAAATATGGTGAAGGAGTGGAACGTATTCACAGCCAGTGACACTGTCTACTAAAACAATGAAGTCCTCTGACTATATGAAATGGAGGGGATCATACATTTGATATCTGCATTTTTCTGATGTTATCAAGGAGCATGGCTATAAAAATTCATAAGTGAAGAGTTGGTCTTTTATAAGGAGATGAGTGATTTTCCTGTAGTAAAACTATACTAAGCCTGTGAGGCAAATACACGGGATGTATATCTATGATTAATCAGCAGTAGTGATCCATGAACACATGAAACTGCCTTATACTGAATCAGACCTTTGGTCCATCAAAGTCAGTATTGTCTACTCAGACTGGCAGAGGCTCTCCAGGGTCTCAGGCAGAGGTCTTTCACATCACCTAAAATGTGTCATATTTGTGTTGGATGGGAAAATAAATGAATTATCAGGAAAACAGCATTCACTAAGGGGTGTGTGTGTGTGTGTGTAACTAATGTGCATTTTTAGCCCTGGTACAAGTGTATAAAAATCCTGAGGAATGGGGAAAAAAAGATTTGAGCAGAGAAATTTGTATCTGACAATCTACCTTGACTCTATTGAACATTGACACAATGCATTCTTCCTTTATGGGGTCTGTATAGAATCAGAATATAGACTCATTTAGAGAGAGACACCTTCAGCATGGCCCACCTCTGCTCCTATACATCATGAAATGAGAAAATGAGTTGCCTTGATGGCATAATTGGAAGACTGGTATACTTCAAAAGCAGACATGGCGAGCAAAATCATAATTGGCAAACAGATCCTATGAATGACTTTAGCTATTTTATCCTGGACTTTGTAAATGAGATACTCTGTTGCACTGAAAACACTTTTACTGTAAAGGGAGCACCCTAAGACTGATGAAATGCCCACAGGATGCTTTCTAACAGCTGCCATAGGCCCATTCCAATTCTCCTCTCCTCTTACTCCATCTCTCAAAATGGTCCTTATAGATGGCAGCTGCCTTTTAGGCTAGGCTAGGATATTTGTGCCCACATCAGCATATCTTTAGCAAAAACTTTCCTGATTTTATAGCATAATTTTCCTGACCCGGATAGCCCAGGCTAGCTCGATCCCGTCAGATCTTGCAAACTAAGGGCAGGAGTTACTGTTCCGGTCTCGGCGACAGCAGGTGGTGGCAAGAGCTCTCCGCATCGCACCGCTGAACTCCCGACCATTCTCGTGGAAAACATACTACATCTTGGGGTTCCCCCCCCCTCCACAGAGTTCTCCTGGAGGGAGACTCAAGGCAAGGAGCTTGTCTCAAGAGGTGACAACAGGCGGTTGTGGCAAGGCATCTCCTGGTGGTCCCTGGCCCAAAGGATGCCCGTCTTGCCTCAACCAGGGCCAGGGCCTTCTCTTTCCCGGCCCCAGCCTGGTGGAATATGCTCCCTATTGAGACCAGGGCCTTGTGGGATCTCTTTCAATTCTGCAGGGCCTGCAAGACTGAGCTATTCCACCAGGCCTTTGGTTGAGGCAGCGGGCACCCATTTTTGGCCTCCCTGAGGTTGCTGTCACCCATCTGTCACCTGTCTACTGACCACCGACAACTGGCCTTTAACTCATTGTACCATCAGGCCAGAACTCTATAGCCAACTGACGCTGTTCCAAGCTGTACCCATTGTTTTAATTGTTATAATGTTTTATTGTGTTTTAATGTTTAATGTTTTTTAAGCCCCCAGAGGGGATTTTTTATTATTTTTTTACCACTACAAAAACTACAACAGAAGAAAAGGGAGGGGAAACTACATATACGGGATAAAGTAAAGAACCCACTACTAACTAAAAGCCCAAGAGAGGAGATCCTCCAGCTAGCTTAGTTACATCAAGTCATCCCATCATTGATCCCTTTATAAACTGAGTCAAACATTTATAACACTTTTCCTTTAAAGTTTAAATTTAACTGTCTAGAAACAGTACCCCCGATCATCCCATATCAAAAGTCTCAAAGGCATAATTCAGAGTCCTTCAGCTTTTACTTCTCCTTTTCCCTTCTCTTCCGTAGCTTATAAGGACTTTTTGGGGCTGCTGCCCCCTGCTCTGACAGAGAGTCCTCTATGGAAGAGCCAGAGTCTAGCTCACCACTGGACGTGCTGTCCTCTTCTTTTTTCCCGTCCTCTGGCCTTCCCAGCTGAACCCTTAGAAATTCTTGAGCTTTCTGAACAGAGTCAATGTTTTCTTTTTTGTCTTTAATCTTGAAAATGACGCCTTCTGGAAATAGCCATTTATATCCGATTGAGTTTGTCTGAAGAAAAAGCATACATAAAATCATTTAATTCCTGGGAAGAGCTATACCTCAACAACATATTTTGGTTTGTTGTGGGTGTAGTACAGAAATAATACTGTTAGAGAATCTTGTCTTCCATTTTATCCTTTTATTACACATAGCTACATATCTTTAACATTGACTAAGTCAAGAAAAGATTATACCATCCATTACTGCTATATAGATAATTAAAGGAGAGCAATTAGAGGAATCCATACAAATACCTTACCCAAAGATCACAAGCAAGGAGCCTCTTCTAAGAAGAATCTCTGAATCAGTTCAGACTTCCATATTTATAGGTTTCTAGAACCGTCTTCCAACAATAGCTAGACGTCCCACTTGATAAAGGTGCACATTCTTCTCTAATTATCTTATAGCTTCAAACACCATGCAAAGTTATCTGTACTTGAATAACTTCTTAAAATATATAAAAACTGCTAGTTCATTGTTGCTACTTTTTATTATTATGAAGTATATTGATTAAAAGTTTATCATACATATTACTTATCTGTTGGCTCTCAACCAATACACCCCACCTTTGAACTATGTCTTCATTTTTGTGAAATCAGATATTCTCACCATTCTCAGATGCTTCCTGTCCAAAGCATATTATCTCTTGATAGGGGTTAGATGATTTCTAATCTACAAAAGGACATGTTATTGTATTACTTCTTTGTTTCTTACTTCTCTCCAAGGCTATTGTATTCTGGGTTTCTAGACTCCCTATTTGGCATGTTTAGCTGAAAGAGTAGGCCACCTGTTTTTCTGGCTATCCTCTGTGATCTTTTTGGTCAAGAACAGCAATTGTTACCCAATATTCCTGGACATGTCCATGACAATGGGGAAACACACACATCCTACCCAAGAAACACCTAAACCATCTGCCCTTTCTCCTCATACACTTGAACTTGATTACATTCCTCAGGCTTTGTTGTAAATGGTGCATCCCTAAGATGGCACATTCCAGCAACACTAAAACCAGTTGCAGTGCATCTTTATTTCTTCTTCTGCTTGAGCTGTTATAAAGAAAGAGGACGGAGTAAAAAAGCCTCCAGAAGAAAAGAACTGTCTCATATTCCTATCAATACAGGTTGGGATTATGAAAAGCATCTTGGGCCATGTGTGGAAAATTTAAAAAGGTGTTCCTTTTGAAAGATGCACAATCATGGTGCAGATTCATAGTAATCTAATCACCATCAATTGTATTCAAAAGCTAATTAAACCTAGGCACAGACCAGAGATATAATTTCATCACACATAAACAATGTTAAAGTCTTATGTGTTTGTCCAGAGGAAAATAAATAGAAATTGCAGAAAATTGATGTAAATTACTACGTTACCTTTGACTGTTGTCAAATAACAGATTGCTAATTTGTGCTCTGTGCTTATTATGAAGCGAGCAAAGCAACTGTCAATCAAAACATATATCACTGCCCATGCTGCTTCCTATTCAAAGCTATATCAGCCAACAATTTCTATAATCAAGAGTGTTACAACATCCCTTTCAGAGGAGAAGAATGGCCCTGTAATGAAGGGGCTTGGTGAGAGTTACATTCTCTTCTAAGTTTTTCCAGTTTCCTTGTACAGCATTGGAAATTTAGCCATCTCTTTCTCTCTTTCTTCCTTTTTCTTTTGTGCTCGATTAATTCATATGGCAATGAGGGTAAAATTGTACTTTACTCTGGGGATCCATGATTAGATCTTCCAACATAAAGTTTAAACACAAAAAGCCTGTTGAGGGCAGGCTTGGATCAAGGAAAGGTTTAGCCCTTTTACCTGCACTGCTCCCTTAGTCAGAATTTCTCCACACCCAAACCCCCATAAGGGAAAAAACACAAGTATAATGCACATGCATTTTCCCTTACCATGCCCAATAGCATCTCAAAAATGATTGATTTCTGTTATTGAAGTAGCACAGAGAAAAAGTTTAAAAAGCTCCCACGCCAGTCCAAATCAGAACCCCTACAGCAGCTGCTTTTAAGCTACACTTTGGGAAATCCAGTCACAGATCCTCAATATAACATGTCATTTGGTCTTCTCTGAGTAGCAGAGGAATGTGCATGAAGGATATGCAAGGGTGTTTTCTTCATATAGGCAGCCAATGTTGGACTAGTATCTGGGAGACATGGGTTCGAATCCCTGCTTGTGCCATGAAAACTTGCTGGGTGACCTTGGGCCACTCATACTCTCTCAGCCTAATCTACCTTTTTTAAAAAAAACTGATTAAAATACTTTAATACAAATTAGTTAAAATTGAATTAATTTAACAGTTAAAACCTTGGTTAATTATTAACCAATCTATTACTCTTACAGTTAATCAGTTAAGGAGCTTTAAACCTTCTCATTCCCCCTCCCCTCCACCCCCTCCTTAATGAATTAATATCATAGAACAAGAAAAGCAGCCATGCATTTCTATTATCATTCAAAAAATATTTTTCAAAGATATACCCCCATACAATTATAAATTAATTTTAACTATGGAACAATCTTGGCATAAACTCATATGATTTATCCTCCTAATAACAAATAAAAATTTTAACGTGCTGGGAGCTTTGTTAGTTTTTCAGGAGATTCAGTTGGGAATTTTCTTTTGTAAGATTTCAATTCCAGTTCCATGGGATCGTCTAGATGAAGTGCTTTCAGCAGGTTTTGTCCACTATTTTCATATTGAGCTATGAATTGATGTCCACAATGTATCACTAAGAGTTTTCCTTGTGCAGCCCATTTGTATTTATATCCAGCTTCTAATAACCCTAGCAGATCTTCGGGTGCACAAAGCAATTTTAAATCAAGCTAGATGAAAGGGTCACCTCACATTCTGGGAAATTAACATATCAGTCCTGCCTGATATACCACCAGAGGCTTTTCAGCTTAGAAAAACTTTGAAACCAGCCTAACCTACCTCACAGGGTTGTTGTGAGGATAAAATGGAGGTGAGGAGAACAATGTGAGCCCCTTTGGGTCCCCACTGGGGAGAAAGGAGGGGTGCGAATGAATGAATTAAATAAATAAATCTACTGCAGCAGCAAAAATGCCCCCCAACCCCTACTGCTCTGGGTAGCAATTTACAGATGTGTAATTATAAGGTCATCCTTGATTCTCTGCAATCCAGAAATGTGGGCAAAGTTGATGGCCATTGTACCTTGCTGCATCATTGTAGAGCAGTCATTTGATGGGAGGTTACATAGTGACAAAAGAGAAAGAATACCCCTTTTGGGGTATGCTCCTGTTCTCCCGACTGCTGATATTTCAAGGAGGTCTCTCACCCCAGTACTTGCCAGAGTCGACCCTGCTTAGTTTCCAAGATCTGATGAGACTGGGCTTGCCTGGGCTATCCAGGCCAGGGCAGAATACCCCTATTTTGACTACATAGCAGAAAGAAAAGAACAGGGATCAATGACCAAGTGAAGAAGTGGCACAAAGGTGTGCGTCTTATGGAGCGAATACTTCTCTCGGCTGCAGATGCTGTGCGGCTCAGCTGACTAATCAGAAAGACCTTCTGCTGCTGCGGCTGCACCGGGGGACGGAGGGCGACAAAGCACTTGCACGGCACAAGAAGCAGAGACGCCTGGCGTTCCCCCCATTTCTCCCCCCCCCGTGTCTCTTTCGCATGCACGCACAGCTTCCAGACTTCCATAGACCCAAGCTGCCGCACAGGCGCAGAGACGCACGGGCGTGCGCCAGACACAAATGTAAAACTGGATGTTCTTCTATGCATACATGACATTCAAAATAAACAATCTTTGAGGTCTGTCTTCATAGATATTTATGCTGGGGGGAAAAACTGCTTTCTTTACCCAAAATATCCCTACTTAGACACGAAATACTCATTCTTGTAAGACAAAATGTGTATTTGTGATTTCTATTTGTGATGATCATCTTGGAGTTTTCACTTAACACGTTTTCAAGGTTGTCTCTCCCAGCATAATGTATTTTCCATCTTCCTAAACAATCAAAATGGTCTTCAGGACTTTGTCTTCTTACCTTGGTTGCACCATCCTTTTACTTTACCCCTACTAAAAGGTCTAATTTGCCTATCAACGTATCACTCAGGAAAAAAAGCCATTCTTGTAAATGCATGAAATCTGGACCAATTGATCATTATTGTAGCTGACTGCATAGTGAAGGCATCATTAGATTGGCGACTAGATGGTGATAGGAATGAAAAATCTGCCATGACCTGACGCAAGCTGAATGAGTGGCAAAGCAATCAGATAGCTGTCTTGCCTCATGACCACTCTCCAGCAAGATTGAATTGACCTTTTGGCCCACAACAGGGATCTAGAATTTATTCTCAGCATATTCCAGACAAAAATGTTTATGTTACCACTCTCAGGAGTCCCAACATGTTAGTCTTGAAGCAGAGAGCACTCCGAAATGAGTTGGCTGAAAGTGATGATTAGCCTAAACTAATGGGAAAGAGAGGCATTTTTCCTTATTTGAGACAGTTTAAAAGCATATGTTTAAGGAAACAAAAATGAGCTTCCCCACTAGGCAGAAAATGCTTCACAGTAGCTGTCACAATACTACCGAAATTCTGTCATCAAAAAGTATCAGGGGAGGGGAAACCCTACTGGTTTTCATGCATTAAAATGACACATAACAAACTTCCAAATCATGTTTAGTTGTTTTCTTTGTATCTCTAGGCAGCCATCTATCTATCTATCTATCTATCTATCTATCTATCTATCTATCTATCTATCTATCTATCCACACACACACACACATACACACACCAACATTTTTATTTCTGAAAAATTATGCAAGACTAATTTGTTCCAGTATGTTGCACTAAAGAGTGCATTTGAACATTCAAAATGTATAAAATCATCTCTCTTTTTAAAGTTGTTTAACTCCACTAGGTTGGATCCAAGGCCTCTGTGCATGGATTGAGTTTGAGAAAGCTATTTTAAGTCCCTTTACCCTGTAGTGGCTAGCATTTCATTATTTTATTTACTTCATTTATACCCCACTTCTCTCCCCAACAGAGAGCAGCCAGTTCATATCATTCTCTTCTGCTCCATTTTATCTTCACAGCAACCCTGTGAGGTAGATTAGTTTGGGACTGTGTGGCTGGCCAGCAAGCCAGTCACCCAGGAAGCTTCCATGG
Organism: Gekko japonicus; assembly: GCF_001447785.1. Lineage (NCBI taxonomy): Eukaryota > Metazoa > Chordata > Lepidosauria > Squamata > Gekkonidae > Gekko > Gekko japonicus. Next base: position 2,507,414 of record NW_015166417.1, on the reverse strand, counting down.
CAGTGTGGGGATTCAAGCCTGGGAGCAGGGGGATCTCCCGCTCCCTCTTTATGTTGCTCACCAGCCTGCATAGGGCCAACAGGAGGAATTTTGTTTTGTTAGCCAAACTGCTTTATGTACAGCAGCCGGCAACTAAATTTAACATGAGTCCTTGCCAAAGTTTTCGGAGGTCCCGTCAGCCCCAGAGTTCCTAGTGATAGAGACAAGACTGGTATTTTTCCAAAACAAATTGTCTTTTTACTGAACAGTATCAAAATCACATACACACAAAACAGAATCATTCACACTTGCAATCAAGTTCCTTTAGAATTACAGAAATAGCAAAAATAGTTTCCATTTTACTTAGGAGGTAGGTTGGTGTACATTCATACTTATCTGTCCTGAAGTCTTGTCTGATGCAATGGAAAATAGGGGAAGAAGATAGTACCTAGGGGTATTTACTAAATCACACTCTGCCAGAGCCAGCTTGCAGGGCATGGACCTCTTTGGCTGCAGTCCAAGAGATTTTATTTATTTATTTTATTTATCATTCGATTTATATACCGCCCTAACCCCCCCATGGGGGTCTCTGGGCGGTTTACAGTTTGTAGTGCTAGTCACTTTGTAATTCCCTAACTATGGGCACATTCTCAGGGGTTGGGTCAGCCTACCTAGCACCCCGGTGGTGGCGGCTCTCCCTTCTGGCCTCCGGCTTCCTCGGCTCTCAGCTGTCTTCCTTCGGTCAGCAGGACGTCTCTCTCGTGGCGCTTCTCCGGCGAGGCAGCTTTCTTGGCGTGTTGATTCGTCTCTCCCGGCCTCGGCTCTGTCCAGGAGGCTCCGCCGCGCCGGGAGATGACGTCTTCCGCGCCTTCTGCTGCTAGTGACGGCCACTGTCTGCTGTATCTCCGCAGGCCACCAGGGGTCACTCTACTGGCTTCGTCATTGTGCCACGCCACCTCGTCTCTGCTGCCAGGATTCCGCTGTTGCCGTTGCCGCCATCATCATTGTTTCTTCGCTGTCGCCGCACACCACACTCCTCAGGACGAGGGGGTGCCCCCTACCCTACTAAGGGTAGGTCCCCATTTATCTACTCGCCCTTTAACGGGCTTTTGAACCACTGGGTGGGCGGGAGCTGGGACGTAGGCCGGGAGCTCACTCCGGCCACGGTGGGGCTCAAACTGATTTTCGGCCAGATGTTAAAGCAGGCTGCATTTACAGCCTTTCTTCTGCTCATGGAGCTACTTCTGTTCATGTAAGAATGAAAAGAGATTCTAACCGTTTACCTTTCTTGCTGTAGTTCCCCTCTTTCTGGAAGGCCAGACAGCTCTTAGCAGCAACTTTTTTAAGGGGCTCAAGGAGACACTGAGGAAAGAAGGCTGTAAAAATTGTTTCCATCAGTTTGTTCCATTTGCAGAAGCTTAGATCTTGCCCACTATTCCAAAGCAGTTAAGAAAACAGACAGACATTACACTTATTCAGCTGCATATAAGCTCTGTAATTTTGATGCCTTTGGCATGGATTTAAATAGTAGAGACTCTTCTCTTTTTGCTCATGCTGCTGATTCAGCGATAGCCAGCATGATAGCAGCTTGATGCTATGCAAAACAGAGCCACTTTTTAAGTTGAAAAGACAGCAAATGTTTCTATTAATAACTAATGAAATTCAAAGGAATATTGAAACTGCAAATCACTATAGTTGTATAGCCAGGATCAAACAATGTTCTTCTTCAGATAGCACGTATATGATGTCTCTTGTCTTTCTTCTTCTGAAGGAGCTAGCTCAGAGTAGAAAAGAGCCAGCCCCCTTCCCCAAACCAATCCAGAGTATGCTGCATGTACTCTGAGATCCCCTTAAGCACATGCATCTCAAAGAAGGGGATCTAGTCCACTAAGGGGTGTGTGGGTATGGATGTGTTTTAGGATATATGAAGTCCCCCCTTCCACTGAAGCACATGAGTAAACCCTTGATGGTTAGGAAGCTCTGTTTGAGTTGTTGTGTATAGGCAGGGATATTACTGAATTTTAGTTTTAAGGATTTTTAGCCCACCTTTATCTTAGGAAGACCTTAAGGCAGGTTATTTATATTATTTGAAATCTCAAAATAATAAAATAAACTAAAACCTGGTGCAATCTGTGGTTTGATTCAGAAATTTAGTTGTCTTTTATGGTTTCTCCACCCTTATGGCAGAACAATGACCATTCTTTTTCTTAATCATACTAATGCAATATAATATACATATTGCCATTAAAACTGGTGATTTTTAGATATGTGTTTACATTCAGAACAAATTATTAATAGAATAAATCACAAAATTAAGTTAATGGAAGATAACTGCATTCCTGTGCATGGTTAATTTCTGTTCTTCGGGTTCTCCTTGCAAAAGACATTTGGCTTCAGTTTGGTGTAGTGGTTAAATGTGTGGACTCTAATCTGAGAGAACTGGGTTTGATTCCCCTCTCCTCCACCTGCAGCTGCTGGAAGACCTTGGGCAAGCCATAGTTCTGTCAGAGCTGTTCTTGAAAGAGAAGTTCTTTCAGAGTTCTCTCAGCCCCACCTACCTCACAGGGTGTTTGTTGTGGAGAGGGGAAGGGAAAGGAGTTTCTAAGATGCTCAGAGACTCTGAGTGAAGGGTGGGGTATAAATCCAATCTCCTCCTCCTCCTCCTCTTCTTTTTCTTCTTTTTCTTCTTCTTTTACAAATTATCTTCAGACTGCTGAAATACAACTTTAACTGCACTAGAAAGGACTTTCCTCTTTCTAATTACAAATCTATCCATGGCAAATTGAATGGAATGGTGGACTGAAAACAATTCAAAGGAAAATATCAGGATTCTGAAGGAGGAGAAAATACATATAAAAAAATAGGAGGGGTAGCCAAGTTAATCATGTAATCCCTGCAGCTTCTACATTTACAGAGTGGAATGACAACCCCTGGGAATAGGCTCAGTGCTCTGGGACTGGAATGACAGCACCCAGAGTGGAATGATGGACCCTAGGAAGATAATCAGTGCTCTTGGACTGTAATGACAGGTCACAGAGTGGAATGACAGCCCTTGGGAGTAGCAGAAGTGTTCCAGGACTGGAATGACAGCCCCCAGAGTGGAATTACAGTCCCTGGGATTAGCAAAAGTATTCTGGGACTATCATTCCACTCTGAGGGCTGTCATTCCAGTCCCAGAATACCTCTGCTACTCCCGGGGGCTGTCATTCCAATCTGGGGGCTGTCATTCCCATCCCAGAGCACAGAGCCTATTCCTAGGGGCTGTCATTCCACTTTGCAACCTGTCATTCCAGTCCCATAGCACAGATTCTATTGCTAGGAATCACCATTCCACTCTGGGGGCTGTCATTCTAGTCCCAGAGCAGAGATTCTATTCCTAGGGACTGTTTTTCCAGGCCCAGTGTAGCCTATCTGGGCCCAAAGACCTTAATGGAAAAAGCATTCTTCATTTTCTTAAACTTTTTTTGTGCTGCAATGTATTTCAGTGGAGCCCATGCAAATCATTTGACATTCCTGGCTCCCATTATCTCCAATGGGCCTTCAAGCCACTCCCATTGTTCCAATGGGCAATCCTGTCATTCCTTTTATACATCCCAGTTGGTTGCCCCTTTGAAACTGTACCACACTATTTTAAGTAACATCAAAATGAAGAGTATGAACATGTACAGAATGCACATTTCTTGCCAATGTTCTCTCTGGGCTGAACACAGGGCAAAATGAAATTTTAAAAGGCCTCTGATCTGCATGCCCCCTCCCCCAATCTTGTTCATACCGATGGGTTTACCATTTAAAAATTAAATGGAAATTGAAAGAAGAGTTTAGGAGTGGTTGAAGCAGACCCATCCACCCCACTACCATGAAAAAACCCTGTTCTCAATTAAGAATATATAGACCCAAGTAAAATAAAATCGAGACCCATTTTTCCCCAAATGTAAACTGGAGCCCAGCAAGTATGTTGGGCCCAACAAAGGCTTCGCAGTTTGACTATTGAAAGTGGGTGGAGCCAGCCAGGATTAAGGACTATACTTTCTTTTCTGACAGACATCAAACATATTCAAGGATTGATATGTTCTGGATATCAAAAACCTTAGTTAGTAACCTAGAGTGTGCATATATACAACCAAAAACCTGATGAATCTAGCCACAAGAGATCTTTTCTTCCTGTTGCAAGGGATGTTATCAAATCTCTTTCTCTGCTCAGCTTTTCCTGTCTCCAGAGATCTTTCTTCATAAAGACTCTCTAGCACAGGGGTGTCGCAGCCAGGATTAAGGACTATACTTTCTTTTCCAACAGACACCAAACATATTCAAGGATTGATATGTTCTGGATATCAAAAACCTTGGTTATTAACCCAGAGCATGCAAAGGTACAACCAAAAACCTGATGGATCCACCCGCAAGAGACCTTCTCTTCCTGTTGCAAGGAATGTTATCAAATCTCTTTCCCTGCTCAGCTTTTCCTGTCTCCAGGGATCTGTCTTCCGAAAGACTCTAGCATTTGGTACCTCCACATATATGCTTGGAGAAAGCAGGGGGGAGGAGGGATGGTTAACCATCCCGTTGTCTATCCTGCTAACTCAATTAGCACTTGTAAGAAGGTGAGCCTGACTTCCTTCTTTCTAGCCCAGAGTGTGTGGAGGGGAGTTTTAAACTCAATATTGCCTGGCACTAGTTGCCCAGTGGAGGCCCAGTACCTCCTTGAAAAATTTGGGGAAGGCCCAAGCCCCCGAGCCCCCCATAGTTTATGCCTATGCTTTCTCAGACCACCCTGATGGCACTACTATTGGCTCTATTTGCAAAATCACATCATTCACAAGGCTATATGTAAGATTCATAACAGAACCAATAGCAGCTCCGCAGGGCAGTTTGAGATATATAACTTATACATAAGTAGAAATATGCAGTCTGTTGGTTCACATTAAAAATGGGTCTGAAATGCCCACAGCTATGCTTTCCATCTGACTTTCAGGCTGCTCTCAGGGTCATATGAATCAGTGATTGTGTAAGACTATATAAGATTTTTTTTAAAAAAAAATCTAGAGTATTACAGCATGAAGTTGTGTATATGGCACAAAAAGCAAACCAAGATAAATGTAACCAACCTTTTCATACACTGAGGAGCCCAAACCACAAATTAGAATTAAGTCTCTCTCTGATTATCACAGCAACAGATAATATTAATGTTTGTACTAAAGGGCACAAATTAATCAGTACAAAAGGCCAAAAAAGATTTTCCCCTATGAAGGTACTTACGAGTATTGTAAAATTGATTGTTCCAGCTGATGCTAATAGATTAGCAACTTGACCTCACATACAGATCAGTAACAAATGCAAGATTCTCATAATTCAATCTAAGCATCATAAACATATTAAGGCACTACAATAAATCAAAATTATTTGCCATATTCTATTTCAAGCACATGGTTCAGTAATAAAAAATACAAAGCATCCATGTTTGCATTTATCCTTTGAAACCAATTTTCTTTGTCATTTGTAGTCTGCCTTTCTCGGTCAATGAAGATAGATTCAGGTGGGTAGCCTTGTTGGTCTAAAGCAGCAGAACAAAGTTTGAGTCCAGTTTGAGTCCAATTTCACTGGCTGAGGCTGCGATTGAACAAACACTCCCACCACTTCCCCCCCACCCCCTCAGGATTCTAAATGTCTCAGGGCTTTCGCAAACTGGCTGGGAACCTCACATTGTTCTTGGCAAAGAAGAGCATGACAGGTACAGTAGAGATTAAGAATCCCTTGCAAACTGTGTTTCTCAGGGGCCAACAGGATTATATTTCACACTTTTTAGGACTGGCAGGGCTGGGTTGGGAAATTCCTGGAGATTTAGAGGGTGGAGACGATGGGATTAGAGAGAGGAAGGACCTTGGGGAGGGGTACAATGACATGGAGTCTACCCTCTGAAGTGGCCATTTTCTCCAGGCGAACTGGTCTCTGTACTCTGTAATTCAAGGAGGTAATACCTTACAAAGAATGGGAAGAATGTCTTTGCTGGAAGACTTGCGAACCTGATCGGGAGGGCTTTAAACTGAAGCTATCGGGGTGGGAAGAAAAAGCCTGATGTTGTGCGGCATCCCCAGCACTAAGTTCAAGAAAGGGAGTGACCAGAGAATAAATGAATGGGAGAGAGGTGAGTTCAGTAATTTTCAGGTAAATTCAAAGGGACCAATAGTAGGAAAGGATGGCTGCAATCTGAGATGTCTTTATACTAATGCACAGAGTATGGGAAATAAACAGGAGGAACATGAACTTCAAATATTGGAAAGTAAGTATGATCTGATAAGTATCACTGAGACTTGGTGGGATGAATCTCATATATGGAGCACAGTGATTGAAGGATATACCTTGTTCAAACAGAACAGAATAAACAAAAAAGGAGGCGGGGTGGCACTATATGTCAAGAATCAATACACTTGCACTGAAATTCAGGATTTTGAGAGTTGCCCTGTTGAAAGTGTTTGGGTGATAGAATGAGGGGGGAAAGAAGGGGATATTGTTGTGGGGGTATACTACAGACCTATGAACGAACTGGAGGAATTGGATGAGGCATTTGTACAACATCTTGCTAAACTTTCACAGAGACAGGATGTTGTGGTTATGGGAGATTTCAACTATCCAGATTTTTGCTGGAAATCTAACTCTGCTAGACATGGGGCATCCCACAGATTCTTGAATAGTCTTGCGGACAACTTCATCTCTCAGAAGGTGGAGGTGGGAGCCAGAGGATCTGCTATCTTAGATTTAATACTGACTAACAGGGAAGAACTGGTTGATGAAGTGAACATTGTGGGATCCTTGGGGAAAAGTGACCATGTCAGCTTGGAATTTGACATAGAGAAGGATGTGAAACCAGGACATAGTAGGACTCATATCCTGGACTTCAGGAAAGCTGATTTCAAAAAATTCAGAAAAATATTAGGTAGGATCCCGTGGCTGAAAATGCTGAAGGGGGAATCTGCACAGGAAGGATGGGTGATGCTGAAAAATGAAGTGCTTAAGGCACAATCGCAAACTGTTCCAGTAAGAAAGAAAGGTGGGAGATGG
>NW_015166417.1:2410082-2499529 GCF_001447785.1 Gekko japonicus | reverse complement strand
GATTTGCAGATGACACAAAGCTGGGTGGGATTGCTAATTTTGAAGAAGACAGAGTCAGGATTCAAAATGATCTAGATAGGCTAGAACAGTGGGCTGAGACAAATAAAATGAACTTCAGTAGAGATAAGTGCAAAGTCTTACACTTAGGTACAAAAAATCAAAGGCACAGGTATAGAATGGGAGGGACTTCGCTTGACAGCAGCTCATGTGAAAGGGATCTAGGTGTTCTGGTTGATCACAAGCGAAACATGAGCCTGCAGTTCAATGTGACTGCGAAGAAAGCTAATGCAATCTTAGGATGTATTAATAGAAGCATTGTGTCCAGATCACGGGTGGTGGTAGTTCCGCTCTATTCGGCTATGGTCAGGCCTCACCTGGAGTACTGTGTCCAGTTTTGGGCACCACATTTTAGGAAGGATGTTGACAAGCTCGAGTGTGTCCAGAAGAGGGCAACCAGGATGGTGAGAGGGTTGGAATCCAAGTCTTATGAGGAAAGGCTGAAAGAGTTGGGTATATTTAGCCTGGGAAAGAGAAGGCTTAGAGGGGACATGATTGCAGTCTTCAAGTATTTGAAGGGCTGTCATGTAGAAGATGGAGCAGATCTATTCTCTCTTGCTCCGGATTGCAAGACTAGATCTAATGGGTGGAAATTACAAGGGAGTCGTTACCAGCTAAATATCAGGTGAAACTTCCTAACTGTAAGAGTGGTTGAGCAGTGGAACAGACTGCCTCAGGAGGTGGTGGATGCTCCTTCGCTGGACGTTTTCAAGCAGAAGCTGGACAACCATCTTTTGGGTATGTTGTAGAGCTATCTTTCAGCTATGCTCCTGCAGAGTGCAGGGGTTGGACTAGATGACCTGCAAGGTCCGTTCCAACTCTAACATTCTATGATTCTATGAGGTCCCTAGGCCCCACTTGGAGGTTGGCTACCTATATTTAGATTGTCCCTTGAGATTCTTTCAGAGGTGCAGCTAACTAATGTTTGGAATTAAAGCAATGACCTACCCACAATCCATGCATCCAGACAACTGAAGCATTTGCTGCTTACTCAGAGATTCTCAGGATCTGTATGGCACAGCTGCCTGCACACCAAAATAGTAACAAGCATGATAAACTCCCATGATATGTAGTTTCTGAGGATTAAACGGTACAGGACATGGGAGATTCATGATGAGAATATCCCATGAATTTAAAAAAACCACAGTAGTCCTATGTCTGTTTTGAAGACTGGAGAACTGGCACCAGATAGCAAAGGCACTTTATCCCCATCCCCAAAAAAGCAGTAATTAGCTAAGGATGAGGGGGACAGGACAGGCACAGTATCCATCTTCCTAAATTCATAACGCTTAGAAGTATGTATGGCCACTATAATTGTTGCAGATGTATCAATAGTCAACCAGACTAGTAGCACAGTGAAGTCTCTAGAATAAATTTTAAAAACCTGCCTCATTTCCACTTTCTCATACATTAATATTAATGTCAGTATTTTACCATATACTTTCAGTGTGCTAATACAACAGGTATAGAGAGTAAGGATGCATAAACGGATCTGGCACTGACCTTATGAACAATTTATAAGACTGTTTTAAAACATACTCTGTGGAAGAGGTATAGACCACATGAGGACAGAGTACTTTCCTGCGTAAAGTTCCACATACACCAGTTACATTTGCATTCACTTACCACATGTGTTGTGCAATAGATCAGCAGCCTCAGACGCTTCAGATATAGCATTTAATAGCCTGGGCCAATGGATGTGGCAAGTACCACACATTTAACCATGTTAGGGGTGTGTCAGTGGGAATAAGAGCTTTTTGAGTGGCAGCTCCAATCCTGTGGAATGATCTACCAAAGGACATGCATGGTATGCAAACAACTGTGTGCCAGTGTCACAGGAAAGTGCAAGGTGGAACTGTTTACAAGGGTGTTCGGGAAATTTACGGTGCCATGCTAAGGACATTTTCCTTGGAGAAGGCTCACTGAATAGATGTGAGCAAGCCTCCGAGTTGACCTGCTTAGGACTGCTGACTTACTGTGCTTTTGGACCTACTAAATGTTGTTGGCTGTAAAATGGTGAGGATTTTTAAAAATTGTTTTGATAGACTCTGGCAATCGCTATGAGCAAAAAAAGTGGTATATGAATATTTAAATCAATAAACGTATAGAACTCCTGCATGAGCAAACAGTTTACATGTGGCCCAAGACCCACATCAATAGAACCTATTGCCTTTGGAAAAACAGTTAGTTATAGACTGGCCAAGAGTGGATTCATACATTTGTGCCAATAGCGAAGTATTAGAAATTGAACACAACTGTCACCGTCTTGGTTTTGAAATCTGGCTCTTTCCTTTAAAAGACACAAGCTCAAGAAGTGAACAGAGGCTTTTCCTGCTGTCCCCCTTCCATAAACTTCAAAAGGAAAAGGCACATTAAACACCCCCACCCCACCCCACCCCTGCTCCCTTTCATAACCAGGGTGTGAAGTGTACGTTCGCTACTCAGTCCCTGGGTAAAAACACACTCTCGGCATTTGTTACGTATTGAAAACTGCAGCATTAGCTTTTGTGTAATGTCTTTAATTTCCTTTTTTTTCTTTATTCCCTCATAATCCAGCATACCCATTAGAGGGTTCATGTATTTCAATAAGGACTTTTTTTGATTTATCACTCTTTTTACCACATGCATTTGAAAAACCTTCCTAGCTCTTCTGATAATTTCTCATATTTCTTTATTCTGACCAACACTGAAAAAATATAGTACTGTGATATCACATTTTAACAGTCCATGATTAATAATGACTCTAATAGCTTCCTTTTGAAATGAAATCCTTCTTTTAGGCTAATCAGATCAGCACCAGAATGTAATAGAAATTTTAGAGTGGTCTCCAGTGTCCCAGTGAGATGATTGCACCAATCAGAATCTCTGAAATGACCTAATAACACAATGAAGTAGTTTGGACAGGCTTGAACTGAAATAATGCATATTTATGTTTTTGAGATCACAGCAGTTTCACAGCTGGTCATATACTTTTGAACTTTTTCCCTGACTGGTGGTCCCCTGTGCTGGCAAGAGTTTTTCCCCAAATCAATGACACAGGTTTGATAACTGCTGGATGGAAATTAAGTATTATCGTCCCTATATATAATCTGCCCCACAAAATTACAGACCAGTCAGTTAGTTCGATATAGTGGCTAAGCTTTATGGCAAATACTTGCTGACTAAACTTGAAGACTGGGTAGTTGAGAATCAAATTATCCAACCTGTCCAAGCCAGCTTTATGAAGGGATTAAGTACCATTAATCACTGCCTAACACTCCACCAATTGGCTTCCTCAAGGCTCACTGAAGGCTCTATATGTAGCCTTTGTTGACCTGGCTGCTGATTTTGATTCGATCGACAGGACCCGATTGTGGTCAAAGCTTGTGGACCTGAACATTGATAATGGTTTGTTATTCTTGCTTCAAGAGCTACATAAAGATACCTATGCACAAGTCAGAGTAGGAACCTCTGGCTCCGTAACTGACAGAATTCCTATTTGGAAGGGTGTGAAACAGGGCTGCATGTTGGCCCCCTTACTAATTAATCTTTTTTTTTTTAAAAAAAGATTTTATTAGTTTTCTACAGAGAAAAGAGAAAGACAACAACTACAGACAAAAAGAGACTAACAAACAACTAATATGGAACATATACTCATTAGAGCTGCTTAAATTTTACATAGGGTGATTTCCCACAAGCGCTGCTCCGCGCTCACTCCTCCCTTTTGCCCTGATGGTACGTGTCAATTTCACACAAGCTGCTGGTGGCTGCATTTTGCCCCGGAGCTTCGCACGATTTTTCCCTCTTAACCACTTGAGCCGCCGCAGCTCATTAGGACTGCTTAAATTTTACATAGAATCGTTCTTTTATGCACCTAAACCAGTTAAACCATTTGAAATATAGAGCAAGTTTCTTAATAGTTATGTTGTACATCTTCTGAGATATTCCTCAATCCATTTATAAAATCTTAACTAGTTCTCCATGGAATTTCTTTTAAGATTTTAATTTCAGTTCCCTGTACTTGAAGTGGTTTCTTATTTGAGTTCTTTAGAATGATATCTCTCATAATTCTCTTGTGAAATCTTACATGGATTTCCCTAGGTACCTTGTTTCTTCTTGCATATGCCAAATTCATTCTGTAGGCCACATCTATCTCATCAGAGATTTCTTGTATCTTTTCTTCTTCAAGATAGTCTGCCAAGATTTGTACCATATCAGCTTTAATATCTTCACCTTTATTTTTAGGGATGTTCTGGAATCTCAGAATGTATGCAACTTTTTCCATCTCCATTCTTGTTTTCCATCTCCATGTCTTCTATAAGTTCTTGTTTAGCTCTTATGTCTTGTATTTGTTGATTCATCTCCTCAGATTTGTTTTCCAATTGGGTTGTTGTCTTCACCAAGGTAGATATTTCTTGTTTGTTTTCAAGTATCTGTTGCTTTATTTCCTCAGTTTGAAAGGTCATCTGTATGACCAAGGCATACACTTTTGCTTGCAAGGGCTCAACAGCGTTGCTGACAGCAAGGGGTACTGCTTTGCTCACAGCTGTAGGAACCACAGTCTCAATTGCTTTGTTAGCAGTTGAAGAAACAGCATCTTTTATCAGAGTCTGCAGATCCTGTGCAGACATTTTGGCCGAACTGGAAGCAACTGTTCTACTTAAACCTGGGGAGGTTAGAGAGGGTTTCCCTGTTCCACTAGACATATTTCACATGCACCAAATATCAACCCCCTCCCCCCTCTTCCTTTATAATGGCTCAAAACACTATAAAATCTCACGTAAGACAGGCCACTAATTGTTTTTTTCTTTTAAACACACCACATATAAATACATGGCCTTACTCCCAGTTTATCAGTTGTTAATATTACTAAAAAAACCATCTTGTATTTAAACAAAGTTTCACAATCCAGTTTCCCTGCCGCAGCTTATCACGACAAAAACATTTGTTCCCACACAACAAGCATTTTCTTTTTTTTTGGTAAACAAATTTTTTATTATTTTCCATACGAGTTTTACATTTAACTATTTCCAATTTCCTCCCCCCTCTTCCTTTATAATGGCTCAAAACACTATAAAATCTCACGTCAAGCCAGGCCACTAATTTTTTTTTCTTTTAAATGCAACACATATAAATACATGGCCTTACTCCCAGTTTATCAGTTGTTAATATTACTAAAAAACCCAGCTTGTATTTAAACAAAGTCTCACAATCCAGTTTCCCTGCCGCAGCTTATCACGACAAAAACATTTGTTCCCACACAACAAGCATTTTCTTGTCTTGCTTCAGTTAACAACTATTATTCTTGAAGCCCAAATAAAATTCTGGTAACCTCAAACCTCACACTGACAGACTACAACACTTTGTGTCTTCTCTTCTCCTGCAAAGCAACACAGTACCAAATTTATAATCCACCAAGGTATTTCTTCTTATTTCTCGGGACCAAAAGTAGCGTTCCAAAACACCATCATGTCTAAGTCAAAATGGATAGGGGAACCAACAAAAGTTAAATCCAGTTATAGATATCCAAGAAAGAGGCCCAAAACAGCTTGAACAAAGGTAACTCCAGTTATAGATCCAGTTATAAATCCAGTCATAGGTGTCCACCAGCAAAGGTAAATCCAGTTAGATATGTCCAGGAGAAGCCCAATACAGTTTAAATTTCAATAAACCCTTGTATTCTTTTAAAACACAGGTGATCTATATATTAAAGATGATGAAACCAGTTGTAAATATCCAGAGAGGGAATCCAATATTATATTCCAATAACAATCAGTAGCCCAAAAAAGAATTAAGAGAAAAAACCCAAGAAAAATAAAATCCATTATAGATATTCCACAGAAAAGTAAAAATAAAGTCATTTAAAATTTAAAAAACAAAAAGGAAAAACAGTCCTTGCTCTGTAGCTCCCAAAAAGTAACGGAAAAGAAAAAATTCCACAAATATGCAAACAAATTATAAACCACTTATAGGAAGGTTTCTTTTAAAATATAATATAAAGATCAAAACAGCCTTGCTGCTGTCAGAGTTCTCTGTGAAGAGAATAGTAGGAAGGAGACTGAAAAGCGGCACTTTGAAAGGATCATCATCTACCCTTGAATCAATGATCAAATATCAAACAAGAAAAGAAAAAACAAATCTCTTCATACTCTGAGTGAAGTCCCAAGTCCCAAGTCAGCTAAACACAGTCTTCCAGGTCCTTTAGTATCTATCTCCAATAATAACGATTAAAGTGGAGCCTGGGTTGCACTTCCAAGCCACAAAACCAGGGATGGGGGGGAAACCCTTCCACCCTTCCTTTCTTTTTCTTCGCCCAGGGCTTTTAAATTTTAAATGGACCAGTATTAACAATCCAAAATTGCAGAAATAGATTATTCAGTGTTGCTCAGTATAGCTACTCATGGTGCTGCTGTATGTCATCAAGAGATCGGCTGTAATTCCAGGACATCTCTAGGCCCTACCTGGAGGTTGGTAACCTTAGCTTTCGTGCACATGTCAAGCTTGATTTTACTGGCTTTCTGTAGCGTCATAACGTAGCCTCAGAGCATCATACAAATTTAATTTAATGAAAAGACTGAGTGAATGGAGGCCTGATAGGTTACAGAAACAGAGACTCATAATGTTTAACTTCAGGACAAAGTTCACAAAGAACTGTGGTAATGACACCACGAGAATTCTTCGGTTCATTCTGAAACTTTTAACTGCTGGAAACAGCCTCATTCAAGCTAGGATGCTTCCTTATTGTCATTCGGACTGTTGGTGTTTATCGGATCAGATAAATAATGGAGCTCCCACTAGAATTTCCGCAGGTGTAAATAGGGGGGCTGTTTTCATTGATCACCCCTCTCACAGCTTTGATGTCCCCTGGAATGGTGTGAGTAGGGCTACCAACTCTGGGTTGGGGAATAGCTGGAGATTTGGGGGTTGGAGCCTGGGGAGGGCGGGGTTTGGGGAAGTCCACCTTCTGAAGGAGCCATTTCTCTAGGGGAACTGATTCCTGTCAACTGGAGATCAGTAGTAATTTCGGGAGGTCTCCAGGCCCTACCTGGAGGCTGGCAACCATGCTTGTGAAATGGGGGGAACCCCCGGAAGGGGGATCAGAGGTCTCCCATTGGAAGAAACAATTGGCAAGAATTCCTTCCCTCCTTGTGCCCGCAGGTGGGATCCAAACCTGTATGTGCAACTACATTTGTTAACCCATTGTAAAAATCTGTTATATGCCCTCTGCGCAGTCACCTCAGTGGTAACTGGGACTATATTTCTTTAAAACATGAAACGTTAAGAAAAGGAATAGTACTGGTGATGACAAAACTGAAAAGAATATCCACTCTATTGTAATGTACTTTTTGAGGTTTTTAATGCTGGTTTCTTTTTAATGTTTTTCATTTATTTGATTTTTATCTGCTCTTTCCTCCAAGGAGCCGAGGGCACCATACATGACCCCCCCTAGTCCATTTGAGTGACTGATTATGAACTGATAATTAAAGTAGGGGAAACACACCCATTGGGATTTAGTGGTTGATTAGTGAGCTTTTTCTGGACGGGACTGAATGATAAGAAAGTTCTTTTCATGTAGAACTCCTTTTCTAAATGCATCACATGGAAGTGATATTTTGTTGAATACGATGGGACATATTTTCACTTATTTATATTCAGGTTTAGAGGTTAAAATAAATGGAAAATTTAGAAAGCGTATTTAATAATTTTTTTTTAAAAAAAACCCACAATGGTCTGAGTGGAGTTCTAATTGAAGTGCGCTCACATTTCGCTCAAGACGAATGTTGTATTTTATAAGAAACATATAGAAAAAGTTGTAGCTGTAGTGTTCTGGCCAAATCTATGCTGTAAGCAATAAATGCTTAATTCTTTTTCTTCTGACAGGAAATTCAGCTGGAAGATAATTATTGCATTGGTCCAATGGATGTGCAGAGCCATAATTGTGTGTTTTTAACCCTGTTTTTCTGTTCTTACACTTTTCCACAAGCATGCACTCATTAATCAAAGACGCTGCACTCCTGCTGAGGGCGGAGAGGTTCATCAAACTGGCAGCCGGTTTGGTGCAAAAGAACGGTGTACTGAAGCTCTTAACGTGCTGGGACATAAATAAATCTAAGGTCTTTGTATGCAAACCCTGGAGGTTAATACTGCATAATTCAATGTCCTGTCTTTGTTTTTATGATTGATGTTTTTAAATGTTTGAAGCTTGATGCAAGTCTTCTGCTAGGTCAGGGCTGACAATCTGATTGGCTGAAGCAAAAAAAGGGGGGGGAGTAGTCTTGCAAGGGGACTTAGAGTATGCTGCAGAGATTTTGATTCCCCCCCTCCGAAGATCATTGTCATATTGCCTGAGCTGTTATAGGAATGCTCCAGTGATTGACAACCCCTGCTGTGATAATGGACCCAGTGCATGGAATGCCAATAGTTGGGCCCTGTTTGTTCTGAAGCTTACTGCTATTTGTATCCTTAACAGAGCTAACATGTAGAACAAGGCAAAGTGACTGGGATTTCTCTGTCAGAATAGTGCTGGGATTTGGCTTTAACATGAATTGGTTGCATATTCATAATTTAAGAACAGCTGGTTACAGCCAGCACACAGTCATTTGCAAGCTATTATAGCCCATTCCGCTCACACATGGAACCTGGTCTTGAGCTCAGCAACCCCCCACCCCCCATTCCTTTTGCTTATTGATCTACCTGCATTTAAAATCTGGTCACTGCTGTCAAAGAGGCCTTTCATTTTTAGCTGTGCTTGCAACACCGAAGAGGCTCGATTTTTAAATATTTAATTTTCACTAAATGCAGAATAAAAATGGTAAAGCACAGGCTCTGAAGCAACATGCTGGGTGAATCAGCGTTGTCACAAATCTGAAATGCAAAAAGAAAACCTCTCAAGCCTGCTTTATTGGAAGCACATTTCTGCAACCTTTGGAGTCGTTAGATTGCTTGTGTTATTTCGAGCAAAGAATCTTTTTGCTGGATTTCGTCAAGGTTGCCCTCTTGGCTTCACAGCTATTAAAATACAGTGCAGTGTTTTTGTGCTTTGCTCACATAGGGAGACTTTGCTTTTCTGGTGTTTGTGTGTGAAAGAGAATTACACATCACCAATTTATTTTGCACATGATAGCAAAGAAGGCCTTGCTGGAGATTCTGCAATAAAATTAATAAACTAGTTGTGCTGTCACTGTGTTCTTTGAATTGCATTGATTCTGGGGAATGTGTTGCTTTTAGAAGATTTCAAAATCACAGCGTCCTTTTTAGTTGAACTCGCTTTGAGTAAAATTTCTGGTCCTTCCAATTAATGGTGTGTCTGCACATCTAAATAGCATCCCTATGTATCCAAAACTCTGATGGAAAACCCTGCAGCCCAATCCTAACCATGAGCTTGCTCATGTATTTCAGGGAGATTGACATCCACAGGTGTATATTCAGGGTGACAAATGTGATGATTTCTCCATGCTCAGGGGCAGTGTAGAAGGTGAATCTTGGCCTTTGTGGTTTAATTTGTCACTCTACCACCATATGTAACTTTTGGGGAAGAGACTATTTTGCTATAGCAGGAACAAATGTATTTCATAAGAGGGAGTGAGCTTCTTTAAGTGCTTTATGAAATACGATTATCACAAGTTATACTTTTCTGTCTCATAGGTTTGGGACCCCAGTGAAATGAGTAGGAGCATCAATTATCTGACATTGTACACAGAAGAAGGAAAATCCTATTCAGTACATGCAGCTTGTTGAACACTATCAAGTGTTCGCTTGCCAAGAAGAAAAACCAGTGTGTTAATTAGTTACCAAGCTTGGAAAAATATATTAAGCATTGATTACAAGGAAATAGGACTCAAAGAGGCAAGGATTCCATGTGCGTCAATTGCCCATATATACCAGGGATTGTCTGTCTAAGTATCTGTCCCTGGTACAATGTCCCTAATTTTATCACTGGGGAATTTTAGTTGCTAGATTTGCCATTCTTTAAAGTGTCTGCTGTCTCCAGTGCTTGTGAATGCCTACTCATGAACACTAAAGACAAAGCCACATATTAGTGGAAGATAGGTAACCAGATATCCCAATGTATTTTTAATGTTGATAAGCAGCCATGAGTGAATCTGTTTTGAATTAAGACTACAGTGTTGGAGGAGGAGGAGGGATTAACCTTTTCCTCTGTACTTTTTCTCAGGGAGAAATCTGGGGTGGGGGCCAGGTTATCTATATTCTCCAAATACATTATCTGTATTTTACCTGTATTTTCCCCTTCAAAGCTTATAGCTATGGATGCCAGTCTCTAGGTGGAACCTGGGGATCCCCTGTAATTACAGCTCATCTCCAGACTACAGAGATCAGTTCCCCTGGAGCAAATGGATGCTTTGGAGCGTGGACTCTTGAGGTCCCTGTTCTCCCCAAGCTGCACCACCAAATCTCCAGGAGTTTCCCAACCTGGAGCTGGTAACCCTACCATAAATCCCCCTCTGGTGGCCAGGGGGGACCTGGCTACCCTGTGAATAGCACTTTAGAGGGACTGATCCCTGTTGTGAAAATAGCATGGGGAGGGGAAGCATTATGGCTTCTTCTCTATGGTCTAGCCCAAACTCAAACTGGGGATCCCTGCAACAACTTTTTAATATTTTTTATATTCACATTTTTAATGTGAAAAAGCATCCACAGGGGCTCTCAAAACATTGGGATTCCTGTCACAGATTTCCCATGCCCTAAGGTACCCTGCCATTCACATACTGCTGTTTCAGACACTGCAACTGCTGAGATACATTTTGAATGGTTGATAACTTGCCATGTGGTCATTATATTTTCCCTGGTATATCTTAATCCCAAAGAACAATTCACTCTCTTGACATTTAAAACAAGGGCGGATACAGAATTGCTGTTTCCGTGGGCAGAAGGATTTCCCCTGTCCCTTAGGAGCAGCATTTCAGGGGATGCATCTGGGGTTGCAACAGTAGGGGAAAGACAAGAAAGTTGGGGTCCACAGGCAGCAGTCCTCCTGCCCACAGAAAGTCTCTGCTGGATCCAAGCCCATGAATCCCAGCATACAAAGGTGAAAGCAGAGCCTTCAACAGTGTGCAATAGTGTATTTGTGTGTATGCGAAGTTGTTCATCGGTGTGTTAACAAGCACGTCTCTCTTTCCATCTGTCCATTGTTTGGAGTTATGCCAGAATTTCTCCTAACTTTGGCATGTGGTATTTTTAGTATGCTGTGCATTCTTTATGTTTGGTCAGTACTCATGTTTCTGTAATTTCTGTTAAACTAGCTGCATAACCTTTATAAATATATTTCAGGAAAGGAGGCATTTGACTGTTTAACTAGTAGAATGACAAACTTCCGTTCCCTGGAATAGCTAGAGTTGGGTCCAGTAGCACCTAAGAGAGCCACAAGAATTTTGGGGTATAAGCTGTCAAGAGTGAAAGCTCATTTCGTCAGATATGTGAGATATCGTCAGATAATCAGTTCTCTGGAGTAGCCAGTGCACTTTTTAAATGATATACTCCATTTTTTTTTAAAGAATTGGATAGTCTTTGTGTAGCTTGCTTACTACTTACTACACTACTGAGATTTTAAGAGAAGCTTTTTATAACATTGTGCTCACTTTCCTGTTTTGGCTTATAAGCAGCCTGGTGTAGTGGTTAGTGCATCAGTTTAGGATCTGGGAGACTGATGTTCAAGTCCCCACTCTGCCATGGTAGGTCTCTGGGTGACCCTGGGCCAGTCACTCTATTGCAGCCTACCCTACCTAACAGGGTGGTTCTTAGAGGGATAAAATTGAGGAGGGTTGAAGGATGTCATAAGCCACATTGGGTCCCCATTGGGGAGAGAATTGGGTGTGTGACAATCTATATAAAAAGTAGCAGGGAGGGATATGTAGGAAAGTGGTATGTGCTTAAGTACTGAAATGCATTCATGGAGTCTGTCAAGAAAGTGTTGTATTACTTAGTGCAATCATTAGTTCTGGGTATGCTCAGATGTTAGAGCTGCTAATTCCAGTTTTGGAAATTCCTGGAGATTTTGTGGTGGCATTGGATACAACCTTCTTTTCCACTGATGAAAGGAGGAGGAGGAGGAGCCAGTTTTGACCACTGAAAAACCTGTGCCAGGAATCATGAGACCTGCAGGAACAATAAGCTGCGTAGGACAAGGGCTGCAGTGAAGAGAACAGGGAGACATCAGTTGGAGGTCCTGCAGCCTTTGGATTCTAAGCTAATCGCACCTTTGCATATATTTCATTATTTTATTTAAAACATGTAAATGGAACAAGACTGGAGTTACATGGTCCTTATGACCCACTCCAGTCACTCTGGATATAGCATTCTGTACCAGCTGTAGCTTCTGGAGGTCTTTAAAGACAACCCCACATAGAATGCAGTGCAGTAGTATAATTTAGATGTTACCAGGGCATTAGCCTCTCCGTTCAGATGTACTTTTGTCTAATTAAAGAATTTGCAGGACTTTGGAAAGAAGTCTAAGTTCAAGTTCCACAAGTATGTTAAGTTGTATATCTGCAGTGTTTATTAGGTACCAAAAAAAGCACCCCTTTTTCTCTGGCAAATGGCGGGGTAGCTGCTGGCAAACGCCCATGTGGACACTTGACCTGCAGCCAATCCTGGGAGGAAGGCAGAGCTAAGATCTGCCTTTCAGCCCTTTAAAGGCTTTTTTCATTTAACAGTTGTTCAGGGAGAAAAGGGAGCGGGGGGGAGAATCGTTGGGTTGTGGGGAGCCTGGCAAGATTCTCATTGTGTCACTGACACAGCAGAGGGCAAGGGGGCAGGGCAATGACAGTGCAGGGTCAGGGTGGGTAGATGCCATCTCCATGCGTCTCTGCCCTACTCCCTCTTTCTTCAACAGTAAGGATGACTTCTCCTCGTGCCTCCATAGAGAGGCAGCCTACATGGCTTTCCCCGTGAAAGGGGCTGAGGCACTTCTGGAAATTGAACAGTGGAAGCTTTAACCGGGTTTGATCTCTAAATATACTGTTTTCAGAAAGCTGTATTCCTTTCATAACACCAAACATGTTGGATTTTGTCCTGTCCTAAAGTCTAGATTTGATTAAATTTTCTCCAGATGGGGTAAATTTAAATCCTACATGGAACCAGCTCTTATTATTTTACTGTTCAATTACTATATGAACCACAGGAATTATTGTATTACTGGATTGTATAATTTATTAGGACATATGCTGTTTAAGCTAGTCCTAGAATTGGCGTAGGACACCAAAACAAGGAGGGGGCTTTGGCTTGGTGACAAAACCATGTCTTGCATGCAAGAGGTTCAATCCTGCCTGGGATCTCCAGTTAAAAAGGGTCTCAAGTAACAGTTGCTGGGAAGGGTGATGCTCTGTCTGAGATTCTGCAGAACTGATGCCAATCAAGACTAGGTAATACTTCAAATTTAAATGGTAGTTACAGAGGTAACTGATTATGAAATACCACTGGGACCTAACTAGGGCTGCCAGTCCTCTGAAGCAGTGGCAGGGGGAGGAAATTAAGGAGGAAAAAGAAGAAGAGAAGGAGAGATTGGATTTATACCCCACCCTTCATTACCCAAAGGAGTCTCAGAGCGACTTACAGTCTCCTTTCCCTTCCCCTCCCCACAACAGACACCCTGTGAGGTAGGTGGGGCTAAGAGTAACTGGTAAACCAAGGTGTGACATCACTTCTGGGGAAAATTCAGAAGTGATGTCTGTTGAGGTTGACTGGTTTGGTTAGTCCAGTCACCATTCGTTAGCAGAGTGCTTAAATAAAGCTACAAATGCAGGAGTGTCACTTTACCAGGTTACTCAGTTTATAAAACTACACAGAGCCACATTGCAAGTTTATAAGAGAAATACTTCTCTTTTTATTTGAGAAGTACATTTTGGGTAGGAAAGAGGAGAGATTGATAGATTACTAATTTACTAGCTAAAGGATGGAGGCAGATGGTGAGAGGCCCATCCGCCTCATGGTTCCAACCACATGTCCCTCTCTTGGTGCATGCAGGTACAGAGCATAGTCTTCATTCTGAGTGAGAGAGAAGCAGGAAAAGGCAGTTGGTCCCTGAGATGACAATCTACATATCAAAGAGGACAGTGGCAGAAGATTAGATACAGGAAGAAAGGTCAGTGTGCCCATGTAGCTATCTAGCCTCTCTTGCCACTCAGTCTGGAGGTCTGAGGCAGGGGACATCGCATCTGGAACAGTGAGGAATTTCACATTACCCTTTTTAAGCCAGTTTGAAGCCGTTTTTGATCTGTCGTGAACTGGTATAACCAGAAACCGTTTGGGAACCGTCCCTCTTCCGGATTATATCGTCTGTCTGAAATTCCTCAATGTCAGGCCTGTCTAGTGATCTCTGGAAACTCTATGGTGGCAGATGGCCAATCTCCCCCCAATGTTCCTAACTCCTTCTCCTCAGCCTCCTGCTGGTTGCCAGGTTGGGACGGCAGCTCTAGGCCTAACAGTGCAATCCTAGGGGAGTAAGCTCCATTGAATAGAACTGAGTAGGATTCTGAGTAGACCTGCTCTGCACTGCTCTCTGTGTTTGTTTGTTTTTAATTATGGCTTTTGAGACACACTGTTGATTTGAGATACACTCAGTTTGCCAGTTTGGTGTAGTGGTTAAGAGTGGCGGACTCTAATCTGAAGAACCAGGTTTTATTCCCCACTCCTTCACATGCAGCCAGCTGGGTGATCTTGGGTCAGTCACAGTTCTCTCAGAGCTGTTCTCTCAAGAGCAGTTCTCTCAGAGCTCTCTCAGCCCCACCTACCTTACAGAGTGTCTGTTGTGGGGAAAGAAAGGGATTTTAAGCTGCTCTGAGACTCTGAGTGACGGGCGGGGTATAAATCCAACTCTTCTTCTTCAGTTGATGACACAGAGTTAACCACAGTCCTATAGAATGTAGAATATGTATTGCAAAAACCATGGAAAATCTCAGTATCCATTTTGAACTGATAGAAGATCTGAACAGTAGCATTTCTAAGAAAAAAATAATTTACTGTAAGGGAGTTGGAAAGAACCCAACTGCGTAGATTTGTGAGGAATTGGATATTATGTATTGATCACTAGCATGTTAAATTATCTGATTCTGTACAACCTGATGTACATTTTTCTTTTATATAAAAAGGGGGGAAAGACTAGGCAAGATTGAGCTAGGTGGACCGGTTGTCTGGCTTGGTAGAAAGCAGCTTCATGTATTAATTTCATAAGATTTGCTGATCTGGCTCTTTACAAAAAAACAACCACCAAAAACCAGCAGACACATGTATGTATGGAGCTTCCACTTGTGTGGCTGATGATAAGCTACAGGAGCCGCTGCCTAGGCTATTTAGAAAGAAAGGGGAAAGGTGAGTGTGACCAGTGCTGTTCACATTGTGCAGTGGAACTTCCTAACTCTGGCCACATTGTTTGCATGCTCAGTCAGAAGTGGTGGAAGAGAAGCAAAGCTCTGGATTTTGTATTTTTGAAATTAAGACACTTTTGGTTCTTGAGAATGAGTTTACGGTGCAATGTTTTCTTCCGTGGCGATGCTTTTCGAATGATTCCTGTGGCTGTGAAAGGCATGAGAAAAATTGCATCTAAATTGAAAATCCACATGAATTTATAAGAAAATTTCTATGAGCAGGATTCCTCCCGGCTTCTTTTCACTTGAGTGTTCCGTTCTATCTCAACATGTTGTTCAGTACATTGGTGTGAGCCCTTTGAGATGCATCTTAAAAGGAAAGAGAGGGAGGGCCATGTACACCACCCCTGAGCTACATGGTGGTGGTGGGGGAACAATGGTACTTGGGACAAAAATGGGATGCGTATAGAAATACTGTGTTGGAAGAGGCCTTACGTAACTCAGCCTTTCCATGTGACTCAAAAATGTTTAAGTTCATCATTTTGGAGTTTGTAAAGTTATGTTATTATATGTTAATGGGAAACCCAATAAATACAATGTTTTAAAAAAATGTTAAAGTTATTGTAAGTGCCAAAGTACTGGAAGTTCTGTTCCAGGGACAGCAGCACTATATCTAGTCTCCAGTTTTTGGAAAGGAGTGTGGGTATGGCAGGGTTTGTTTGGTTTTTTTTTTTAAAGTAGCTAACTGGAGAGATGAGTTCTCCAGCATTAGAGAGTGGTAGCGAATGAGAGCATCTGTCCAAAATGGAGAGATGGACACATGCATGCACAAACAACTAAACCATAGCTGCAGTGACAAGTTCCCAAAAAAAATCAAAAGTTTTGATTTTGATTTTTTTTTGGTGAGGTGATAATGGGAAATGGCAAAAGTTATCTGGTTGGGTTACCTGACAGAGTGGCCCATGCCAGTGACTTAATATCTCACAGCCAAACTAGATGTGACAGTGTCCCTGAGTCCAATCCAGGGACAATGACACCATTTTAAAGTCTAACAATTAAAAAATGCCACGAGGGCCTGATTCTGACTGGGCCCAAAGTGTGGAGGGATGAGGCGCTCTTGTTCCCCTCACATGCCTTTTCAAGTGCCAGCCCTGCCCCCGCAGCCATTTCAGCACCTGGCAATGCCATCATGTCAAATCTGGCCCTCAGTCTGTATTACTTCAGAGGAAGTGCCAATTATTCAAAGCACTTTGTCTTAAGAAATTGTGCTTAAAACTGGAGGCTTTATTGTCCCATTAAGTACTTTGTTTATTAACTGAGTTAAGATCAGATGGTTATTCAACAGAGGAAGAAGTTGTTGATAAAATTAATATTTTCTTCCCTGCCACTGTACTTTGTACAATGTTCCCTGACACTACCTTTGTTGCCCTGGAAACAGAAATGGAAGCAGGCCTGCCACTGAAATCAGCAATCCTTTGCTTGTTTCCATGTTTCTGCTTCTTATTGCAGGGAAACAGAATTCTAATCTCACAAAATAAACTGAAGGATTGGAAACTACTGCTGCTTCAGCTTCCAAAAGAAAGCTGAACGTGGTTTTCTTTTCGACGATTTCAGTGGCTGCCAAAGCACTGAGAACTTCGAAGTGGCAGTTTAACTGGGAACACCCCAGGTATCACAAAGCTGTTGGTATCTACATAGTGATTTTTTTAAAAAAACCTTATTGGGAAGATTTTGAATCAATATATGTACTTGCGGGCTCCTACCATGGTTGCCAACCTCTAGGTGGTGACTGGAGATCTCCTGGAATTACAACTGGCCTCCATGTTACAGAGATCAGTTCCCCCGGGAAAAATGGCCTCTTTGGAAGGTGGACTTTATGGCATTATACCCCATTGAAATCCCTTTTCTCCCCAAACCCTATCCTCCTCAGGTTCCACTACTAAAATCTCCAGGTATTTCCCAGACCAGAGCTGACAACCCTAGCTCTGTTTTAAGGATAAGACAGCAAAATTTTCGATTTAGGATCGTTCTGAATTCTCCCCCCCCACTTAATTCTGGCCACTATTGCAGGCAAATGAGTTGTGCCAGAATCTTTCTTTAATACGGGTGAATTGTTTTATGTTGAGAGGCATGTAATTTGGATACTTCAGCAGTGTTTAATTTCATCAGGCTTTCAAATGCAGTCCTGCGCTGTAAGCAGATGCTTGTCTGACTGCCTGTAGCCACTAAGAGGCAAACAGGTGAGGAAATTTTTTTACAAAACTTGTCCTTTTCTTTTTGAAGCCGTTGGTCTGTCCCAAATGATTATTATGGACCTGTATCATAGCCAGATTGATGGAAATGTTTGAGGGTAGCAATGTTGTAAATTTATGAGGCAATCCTAAACTGAGTTATGCCTTTTTAAGTCTATTGAAGTCAAAGGGTTTGGAAGCATCTCTGTTTAGGACTGCATTGGTATTAGGAAGCTTGGCATCATCTATTAGCTAGAATAATGACAAATGTGTGTTGTAATTGTGTGCACGATCATCTGAGAGTAAGTTCCATTGAATTCATCTTGGTCTGTACATGACTAATGGTGTAAATCTATGCAGAGTTATTTCAGTCTGAACCTGTCTGTTTCCTTGACAGAATTGACAGGTCTTCCCTGGCCACTGGCGGGGAATGAGGGGGTAGGGTGGCCAGATCCGGGTTGGGAAATTCCTGGAGATTTGGAGATGGAACCTGGGGAGGTTCCAACATGGTCAATATAACTGTGTGACATCCAGGCTCAAACTTTTTTGGTTTCTTGAGAGCCGGTGTGGTTAAGTGGTTCAGAGTGTTGAACTAGGACTGGAGAGATCCAGGCTCAAATCCCTGTTCTTTGGTGTGTCGTAGTTTCTTGCCCTAACCTACTTTACAGGTTGTGGGGATCAAATAGGGGAGGGAAACTATGCATGTGGTGTGTGTGTGTTTTAATTCTTTGTGTTTTAAAGTTTGAGTGCTTTAAAAATTTGTAATTTGTGCATTTCAATCTGTGTTTTTAATCTTGCTAACTGGACTGGTATATTTTGTGTCCATGTAACTTGGTTGTTGCCTTACTAGTGGCCTTAAGTCTTAGGAGATCAAGTGGGATAGAAATTTTTTAAATAAATGAAAAATTGATCAGTTGCAGTGCCCTAAACGTCTTATAAGAAGAGAAAGAAAAATTCTTATTAGGTTTGGGTGCGTTCCTCCCAATATCTTACACTTTCGTCACTGCATTAATCATATGTAATTTCCTACAAGTCAGGTTCTTCTCTCTAAAGTTTATCTCTTAAGCATTCGTTGGATTGGTAGTTGAACGCTGCATGTATCTGTAGTGGAAAGACTTGGACAAGTTCAGGATTTTCAGAATCGAACAAGCAGACAGGAATATGCTCCTTTACTTTATGTGGACTGTGAAATGCAGAATCATGGTAATGCTCTACGGCTGTAAGATGAAATAGAAAAATAGTGGCCTGAAGAAACTTCCTTCAGCTAGGAAAGTTATTTATTATTCATATTCCCCTGCTTGTTTTGATAACTCCGCAGCAGCACTTTAGAAAATATTTTTGAACGGCTATGAAAACAGCAGCATTGTAACTCTAGTTGTCTTTTTTATAGGTCCCATCTCTAAATGGTTATCATAGTAGTGTTTAAATATTTCTCCTTCACAGCAGGAGGCCAGTGTGATTTTTAAAAAAAATATCAAGAGGTTTAAAATAAACCTGCTGTTAACAGAGATTTTTATAGTGTCAATTTATCATTCCAACAGTTTATCATTCTACAGTTAAGCTTCACTGGTGGCCCCCAACACCAGTGTACGTTGGGCAATATTCTAAACTCTTCTACTGGAGAAGGTGGAAGAAAAAATAACTCTAACATAAAGCACTGAGAGCATAGCAACCCCTACCAATCACAGAGTGACATACTAATGATGTTCCTTTGTTAGCTACGCATGGAAGGAGCCAGCCCACATGAGGGAATTCCGTGGTGTCACCATGTCTCACTGCAGTTTCAAAACAGAACCTGGAATGGAACCTTCCATTCTATTGTTTTATCATTGATGTATGTCGCCCAGAGCCCTGGTTTTGCATAAATTGAATAAATAAATGAATACATGATTGAATAAATAATAGTAACAAGATACTCTCAAAGGTGTGAACTGCTGTGGTGAATCCTGCCAATAGTGTTCAAATAGGGATGCCAGGCCCATGCCCATGCTCTCCAGGAGCTGTTTGGG
Organism: Gekko japonicus; assembly: GCF_001447785.1. NCBI lineage: Eukaryota > Metazoa > Chordata > Lepidosauria > Squamata > Gekkonidae > Gekko > Gekko japonicus. Next base: position 2,479,933 of record NW_015166417.1, on the reverse strand, counting down.
GATGGGGCCTGGGCAAGAGTTGTTGATAGTTTGGTATCACAACCATAGAGATTCAGTCAGTTTCTAGAGTGTCAGGAGGGAGATGTGACTTCACTTCTGAGTTGTCTCCCTGGAGTGACTTTGAAATGTCTGGGGCATTATTTCCCCCCTCATTTCCCACGTGCTGTTCATCAGAGCAAGGATGGGTAAGGGTGGAAGTGGGAGCTTTCTGTTGTCATCGGGTACCTGATAACCCTAGGTTCAAATCACCTTATAGCACAAGGACTGTAAGCAGCTGCTATGTTAACTGGAAGAAAGTAAGAACCCTAAAAAAATATCTATAGCAGATTTAGAAAAAGCTCTTTATCAGTGAACACACAGCTCCCTGACCCTGAACAAGAGTCGCTATGGGTGACAGCTCGTTTAAGGAGCCACCCCCCACACAATTGCTGATCAGCAGCATCTCCAGTCTGGATTTCCCCCCTGGAAGATGAGAAAAACCTACCTGAAGACAATTTTGAGAGTTTTTCTTGGTTAATATGAGGCAGGAAATTTAAACTTTGAATTTTGACAAAAGGAAGCAATCTCATAGGACAGAGATGAGGTTTGAACAGGATGTGCCATCACATTCCCACCAAACTCCACCCTCCCCAGGCACTGCTCCAAAGTTTCCAGGATTTTCCCAGGCCAGAGGTGGCAACCCTAAACAAAGGAACAAAGGCATAGTAGTGTTCCGGTTGCTACATCTTATTTTTCTTCCTCCTGGGTGTTTCCCACTCATTGAGAATCAGTTTTTGATATATATGTTTTGAATTTCATCTATTGGAGATGATAATTTAATCAATGAGAAAATATTCCTCCACCCATCTGTTCCATATGATCAAATTGTGCTCCTATAAGGTGAAAGTGGTCCAGAACACTGCTCAGCAGTAGCAATAGAGCAGTAACAATGGTTGACGTAGACTGCCTAGTGTTCCCCCAGAAAACCAGCTATGCCACCCATTGCCATCATTTGTGCCTGGTGGGAATTCATGGGCTATAGCCCACTTCCCATTTTCTTTATTGCGAATAGTTACTCTGTGCTTCCTATGTGGGGGACACTGCTAGTAGTAGATGTTGAGGTGAAAAGATTTGTTAGGCATGTGTAAGTAACTACCTATTGTGGAAGTGAGTCTGGAAAACATATGCAGCAATTATACCACCAGACATCTAATCCTTCTCACCTGCTTACCTGTTTGTGAATTTCATTTTTGCATTATCTGTATTGGTTGTTTGTACAACTTGCTCCCTCTTTGTGTAAAGTGCCCTTTCAACAGAGTTCCCATCACCATACTCTGTAAAAGTGCATTTGGTATATGGTATAGGGCTATAGCACTATGACTGCGGCATCTGAGTGATGGGTATAGGTGTGTTATGAATGGATGCAGAGCTAATTGGAATCTTTTGCAGGAATGTGAGCAGATAGATGACAATCATTTTTGTCTCTGCATTAGTTTCAATCGAAGTAGTTTTACTTCTTCCACCTTTTAGATCAATGTAACTCCATTATGAGTCTAAGATCTGACACAGCTTAAGGATACTAACTTCTCATAAATAAAAAACAACTCTTCTTCTTCATACATAATTCCCTGTCTTTAGCAGATTCCTACACAAACCCTTTTCAGACATTATGAATTTATGGCTTTGGTATGCACAGTTACATACCCTGAAAATGTGGTGTTTTGTTCATGCATACTGAAGCTGGAAAATATACTGTTCATACAAAATGGCAACCAATCGCACATATTTAGACAATTGTGCATAGTACAATCTCCCCTTGCCTGTTGTAGGAGAGCAAAAATTGTAACATTTGAAAAGAGCTTGTATGTTCATAGGTTGAGGGAAATTTCCTTCTGCATATGGGAATTTTGTTTTTAAAGGCATAATTATGGTGACTTCCCCATTACACTTGGCATATTGTCTATTAAAATCTACTGCATGAATTGACATTATGTAGCGTAGTTAATTTCTCTGTCCACAGTGTACATCTATGATGTTATTAATGGGGGGCTGAGGAAAGTTGCTACTCAGTGGTCATATCCAGGGCAGCTGGAAGCCAAAACAAACCACTATATTGAGATTGCATCTGCCCCTTCCTCACCCAGACACAAAACATCATATAAAATCAAATCACATGACTTGCCTGGCTCTATAGTCCCCCAGGACTATGTGCTTCTACGATTTTGAGCAGTGATTCCAGAATTTTGTCTCTCCCCAATGACCCTGACCCCCGCTTTTGCAATTTTAAATACAGAGTATGGTTGATTTGTGTGTGCAATGTTGCTGTTCTGATACTTATGCTATTCTCTGGGGTTAATACAGAGCCTGGAACAGCTCACTGAAGGAGCTCTTTGGTCACACATCCCTTTCAGTTTAACTTTTTTCGGTTGTATTTCCAAATGGAGAGGGAGTTTACACGACTTCACTTTTGCAAAGTTTCAGTTTTAGATGTTTCATAGCAAAAAAAAATCTGCCTATGTCTTGTAAAACTGTTTCATCTGCATGCCTGCCATATGCACAGATGATAGTAATTTCACTAATAAAAGTAGGATTTTTATTTTAATCAGTCACTGTTGACTCAGATGAAAACCACAGATTATAAAACCTTTTTATAGCCATTCATTGTAATGCATGTGAGGATATGTTTTTAAAGCTTTTGGCTGGGTTTCAAGCTTACCGTGGATTTTCTATTCATTTTCATATTTCAAATGGTAAACTAGATTAGCAAGATTCAAACCTGTTTGATGGTTTAATATCATTTAAATCATATTCTTAATACATGCCTAAGCCAACTAACTTTTGCCAACAGCTGGAAAGATGTCAGTAACCTTTTCACTACTGGTAAACCATAATGAGATATTGAACGTTAAACTCAGTGAAACTTTATTGGGAACATCCTGCACCCTTTAGAAATCTGAAACATTTGGTCCAATAAAGCTTGGAAATTTCTGTATCATAAATAATCTTTATGGTGTTTGGGGTTGGTAGGTCTAAAGAGGAATGATAATTTGGTGCTGGATTTATTCTATACCATTTGAAACAAATGTAGGAAGTTATGATGATCAGACATCGGCAGATTTTTTAAAAAATGACTATAACTTTTAATTCATTGACTTAAAATATGACAGGTAATTGGGAAGGAATCATTATATCATTTGTATTAGGGCTGATCTCCAGAAATCTCAGATCTCCTGGTAAAACACTCCGTGGACTTTCCGACTTCAGAATGTCTGTTGAGGATTTAATGGCTTGGATCCTAAGCCGCTCCGGCATAGGAGAGGAAGGCCGTTTCCCCAGCCTTTCTCCTTACACTGCAGCCATCTGTGCCTCCTGAAATTGCACTTCCTTGGGTTGGTGGACCTTAAAGAATAGTGTGGGGGCAAATTTTAAGTCTATAACAGGAGGGGAGAGTCTGCAAAAACTGCTCCCTCCTCCTCCACAGACAGATAAGCCAGTCTGTCAGAGAACCTCCTGCTGTTCTGATGGAACAACACCTCAGGATCCAAGCCAGTGTTTCTTGACAGAAAACTCTCCCTGTGCGTAGAAACTAGATGTTAAAGGGCTCTACCCTAGGCTTTTCCCCGACGTGATAGTTTTTTAAATGTGTGTTGAGTTTTCTTGTTTGTTTTTTGTGACAGTATTCAGCAATCAACAGTGCTCTGAAGTATAATATGTATTTTGCCATGCTGTCTGTTCGCTGGTAGTATAGATTGGCCCTCTGTCTTAGAATGTATTCAGTGCAAGGACAGACTAATTGCTTGAAATTGACTTAGGCCTGTTGAAATATTTTATATCACTGTTCCAGTTTTAGAAGGTAATAGAAAATATCTGGCTAAGCATTATTTCTCCTAAATCTCCACAAAACACTAATACAAAGCAGGTTTACCCAAATGATGACTCATCAAACTGATCACAGCCCACAATTTACATGTGGCACCCCAGTAAACAATGTTATGCTATATATAAGAATCAGGTTGTACAGGACTGTCTGGGTAGGCTACAGCTGGTGCTTGACATCACATATGGTTTAGGCATGATAATTTCCATGTAGTAACTTTATGAATCTCATCCACATCTCGCAGTGTACATCTGCATTGAGTTGAGCTTTATACTTCTGTTCCTAGAAATTCAGGGTTACTGTTTTATCTGGATATTCCTCAGGCCAGGTCCAGTAGAGATTCTTATGATGCTTAGCTCAGATTATGGAGTTCTTCTTCATCTATTTGATAATGGACCATGGGCAATATATGAGAAGGCCAACAGAATAAGAGCATTTTTGTGTAATTACTTCCCATGCCTTCCAACCCATTTTTCCTTGTCCTATGCTCAATGCTTGAGTTTTCAGTATGTCTTTCCCCAGTAGGCATCATGAATCTCTCCAAAACCTATTGGAAAGAGCAAGATGGTTTTTCCTGCTTAATGTTCCACTTATTAATAGGCACAGTCTGCTGAGGGAATTCTTATGAAAGCCCCATTGAAATGAATGGGGCTCAAAAGCTGAGGGCTGCCTCATGTAAATCAAATTGCACCCTTTGGGTGATTTCTTTAAAACATTTTTTCCTATTGATGTTAGTGAGAACTGGATTGCAGTTTGCAGTATTTTTAGAACAAAACAGCTAATTCCTTCTCCTAACCACCCCTCCCCCCAAAACCCAAAGATGACTTAACCACCTTGCCTTTGTCATTGCAAGCACAAGGGTCTAGCCCATGCTTGCATTTGCAGACTGTGCAGTCACAGATCGGAAAAAGTAAATAGAAGTACAAGGAGAGCCCTGTAAACAATACAAATCCCGAGTAAGTGTTCCTTAATGACAGCAACAGGCTCCTTGGTATGTAACATGAGCACTCACTCTCCGTTATAATCAATGACATATGCTTGGAGCTTTGGCATACTTCTTGGGCCATAAGTTTAAATCCTGTAAGCAGCATGAAATAAGACTGCATGGATGTCTTTGAGCTCTTACATTTCAGCCTTTTCTCTTAGACTTTTTTAAAATCTAGCTCTCCCCTTCATCTCTTGCCCACTTTACTAGACAGCCAGTATAGTCCTGTTGTACATGGCCAAGCCTTACATCATCACCACTCCAAGAATTGGCTCCTAGGGAAGCAAAACAAACATTGTCCATTCTGGCAGTCGAGAGTTGAGTGTCTGCCAGATTCCCAACCTCCGCTGGCTGAAGAGGCTGATTTCCCATCCTTATTTCCCAGCTCTGATTTTGAGAGAAATATTATTGTATAATCTGTTCCACATTTTCCCTAATCTTAACTACCATGGCACAGACGATAACTTTATTAATCATAAGATTGTGGGGCTTTCTCCAGATCATCCTGGTAGGTGCACGCACCCACGTACATTCCAATAAATTAAATGTTGTGTGCCAAAAAAATATGTTTCCCTCCTCGTTTGGAATATCTCAAAAGGTTTCAGCCATGGAAGAGGAAGTGTGGGACTGTACCCAGAAGAGAGAGCGCAAGATGGTTCATACTTAAAAAAACCCAACAATCCAGGAATTTTCATGCTAAAGTAGAGTAATAGAAACAGTAGGTGATAGATTACAGCATACAAATGTTGTATGATAGATTGTTCAAGAACAAATTGTTGCATGATTAAACTTTAGAGAAGTTCATTGTTAATAACTTGTACTCTCCTAATGAAAGCAACAACTGATCCCCCTCCCCCATACTGTCCCATAATTCAGAGGGATGAGCCTGGGGCAATCAGATCCTGATCCATCAATTACGTTCTTCATTCTTGAATCTGAAAGCTTTCTGGAAGACAGTCAGTGTCCTACATCAAGGTTGCTGCAGCTGCGAGGAAGGAATGGAAGAAACCGTCCTTAATAGTGCAGTGCATTATTTACAATGACTTCTCCCTTCTTTGGATTTCCCTGTGGGATTGATATAAACCATGCTTTGAACTGCTTATGCCTGCTTGCCCCCATGGTTCATCTGTCATCATTGACATATGATCCATCTATGGCTATTAGTCACTATAGCTAATAATAATAATGGAGGTACCATCACTTTGAGGATCAAGAACAATTAACAGGAAAAGCTGTCCCTTGCATGCCCTGTTTGGCCTAATCCAGCACATGCTGTTCTTATCTACTCGTGCCATTTATGGCAGTGGTGTGTCACTGCCTCTCTTCTAGCCTTTCTTCAGACAGGCACACCAGTAGATTACTTGTTTATCAAGATTTCCATTACAACATATTTAGTTTGTTGCATTTCTTTGCTGTAATTATATCTTGCTAATACTGGTTGGGTGGTACAATAATACAACAGATTAGTTTTTGCCCTTTGATTAATATAAGTAAACACAACATTTCCGAAGTGTTGGGGTTTGTATTCTTTTCCATAGACTTATGGACAGGTGGTCAAGACGGGCTAGTCAACAAGTTAATATCAGCACACTAACATTAATTAGTTCTATGTTCCCCCCCAATAATCTGTACATCATAAGAACTCAGTAAATCCTTTTTCCACCTAATTTTCTGTGAGGAGGAATAGAACGAGATTTTTTACTTAAACAGAAGTATCACAAGATTCTTGCACCAAGAGCCTGGAAGCAAGAGTCCATTGGATTTTGTTTGCACAAGTAGCACAGTCATTACATACCCCCCCCAATAATGTGACAAGAGAGGAGAGACCAAATAAATCATTGTCCCATTGTTGTTATTTTGGAATCATGGCTCAGATAATATAATCAGGTGGAACTTCAGAGCAAAATTTAGAGGTATTGTGAGACGGTACGAGGGGGAAAATGTTTTTTTTCAGGAAATGACTAATTGTCCTTTTGACCTAGAAAATATCTGGGGTTTACTACTTTGCTTTGAAGAATCAGAAGTAAAAATGAGGGCCATGCTCACCAATAAATGTATAAACAGGGAAAGAATCAATTAGCCCATGTCAGAAAAACAAATTAACTGAACTGAAAAACTCTACACATTCAAGTTGTGTTCTTCTTTAGGGATATTTGTGTAAATAAAACTGATATTTGACCTTAAGAGAAACAAAATTAAAGTATGTGTATATGTTCCTTAATAATTATATTGTTCTTTCTATTTTTTTAAACATTTTATATAATTTATAGGGACAGACTTCTACTATGAATTAGTAGTTAATATGTGGCTATAGTTTAAATGTTTGTCGTAGTTTCAAAGATCTGCTTTGCTTAGACAAATATTTCTGAAGAACAGCATTCTGGATTTCTTTTTAGTTCAAGAAATTGTTGTCCTGCACCCATAGAATGTATTTGCATTTTTATGAATATTCTACAATGGACATTTTGACCACTAATTTAGTACTAGAGTTTCCAATTCTAGGTTGGGAAACTTCTGGAGATTTGGGGGGTGGTGCCTAGGGATGGCAGAGTTGGGGGCAGGAACTCAGTGGGGATGTGATGTCATAGAGCTGCCTTTTCCTCTAATGGAACATTGATCTCTGTAGTCTGAAGATCAGATGTAATTTCAGGAGAACTCTGGGCCCCACCTGAAGCTTGGCAACCTTGTTTAGGATGTGTTACAAATATATGAGAATCGTGACTGAAAACAGTATTCGGTAACACATGGCAAAAAGGGGGGGGGGAAGGAAACAGCCAAGTGATAGTAATACAGAGATCTACTTGCAGGCATTCCATCTGCCTGCTTTGGGTGGGCATTCTCCTGCTGGCCGGGAACTCCCACTTGCCTTGTGTTAGGGCTAGAAGGAGAACTGTGTGGGGGACAGACATGACTTCACATAATGCATGAACATCAGGTCCAGGTGAAAACCTGAATGTAAAGTGTCGGCTGATGTGCACATCCACCCCTTGCCGCACCACCAAAGATCTAGGCAGCAACCTGGTATCCCTATCTACCAGCATAGCTCTCTTGAAAATTCCCCATATTTTAAGGTCCTGAGTTTTTTCATAACCAAGGGGAAACCTAAATCCTCTGGTATTTCCAGCAGCTGCCACACCCTGAGAAGGTAACTACAGTTGCAATGAGAAAATGGCCACCTTCCTTCCTAACTGAGTGAACAACTGCAGAGCACCCAAACCCTTCATCATATAAAATCCTGTCCTCTCTAATTGTCATGTTTATTAGTGCTTTCATCCATCTGAAACCTTCCATTACCTTTGAAGTCATGTGATCCCAGCTTAAGCTTCAAAAACCTGACAGCCACTTTTAAACAACTAGATTTTGTCATGGTAAAATTTATTACCAAGAGAATCTTAACTGCTAACTGCAAACACTTCAGTTCCTATTCATTAATTTTGGAGACCTTATAGTCAGTGTCTCTTTATAAAAACCACTAGAAATGAAAAGCAATCCTGAGGAGAATCGTGGGATATTTTTCTTCATTCTGTTTCAGTTCTCTGTATGTTTTGCTGTTATAGCTTTGAAAGCCATGAATGTTTCAAAAAATGTTTTGATTGGGAAATAGAAATGTGTAGAATCAAATATATATATTTATAACAGGCATATTAGCTAATAAACCCTTTTTATTCCATCCATCTTAAGTACTGTGTCTTTATGAAACGTGTCAGCTTTATCAAGAACCATGCTGTAATGCAATGTACACTGTAATTTGTGACCAAAATAAGGATGTTGATATTCAAATTTTTTAGCAATATGTTATTAGCAGTTGTAAACCATGTAATCTGTTGTCTGTTGTTTGTAATTTTTTACTAAATATTACAGCTCAAATAGGCCCAGAAAGCCACTTAATATTCAAGTTTAATTTACAGAATATACCGGAAGACTCAAGATAACTACTAGGATAACTCAGGATGGGTACTTTTTGTGATGAAAGGCAATGTGTAAATGTTGACATAAATAAAATAAATATTGCCCACATCCCAACATTCAATTAATCTCACTTTTAAACCGTAAATCCTAAATATGTTTATTAAAAAATGGGTTTCACTGAAGTCAATGTGACTTCCTGTTAAGCACTGCAAAAATTTGTTTTACTGGTTTAGCAAGGCTCTAGTAAAGGTTTTCTACTATTATGATGCAGTCTGTTAGCATTCTTTGCTGTGTTCTAGGCTAGGCTTGTCATTTGCATGCTGTTGTCCGCTGCATGCTCCTGTTGTCCGCTGGCACTCCAGCAGGCAGTGAGAGGGGGCGGGGAAAGGCTTCGGGTGATGAAGTTATGTCACTTCCGGGGAAAACCTGGATGTGACATCACAGCATTCTAGCAACCACCAGAAACTCTAGGCTGAAACCATACAGTTTCCAGCAGTTTCTGGCCGGGCATGATGTCCTTTCCAGGTTTTCCACGGAAGTGATGTAATGCTGTCCCCCAAAGGAGGTTTTTATTCCCCCCCTCCCCTGGCCCCCATCCCGCATCCCCACTACCCTGAACTTCTGCCATTGGCAGCTTCTGGCTAGCAACCCTATTCCAAGTAGAGGCAGCAGATGTCTTAGCTGGGGTTCCGTTCTTGCCTATAGGTTATGCTGTGAAAGAAGGCTATGAGAAGTGAACTGTGATTGTCTCAAAATAAGAGCCATTATACCTGTTGATACCAGGAATGTATGATGGAGAATGGGCTGGTCTTCAGCCTGGAATAGTAGGATCCAATGGAGAGAGTGGAAACCGGTGTGTGGTCTTTATCAGAGCTACTTATTTTTTCATTCCTAAGGGGTGAAACCATACAGTTTCCAGCAGTTTCTGGCGGGGCATGATGTCCTTTCCAGGTTTTCCATGGAAGTGATGTAATGCTGTCCCCCAAAAGAGGTTTTTATCCCCCCCCCTGGCCCTCATTCCGCATCCCCACTACCCTGAACTTCTGCCATTGCCAGCTTCTGGCTAGCAACCCTATTCCAAGTAGAGGCAGCAGATGTCTTAGCTGGGGTTCCGTTCTTGCCTATAGGTTATGCTGTGAAAGAAGGCTATGAGAAGTGAACTGTGATTGTCTCAAAATAAGAGCCATTATACCTGTTGATACCAGGAATGTATGATGGAGAATGGGCTGGTCTTCAGCCAGGAATAGTAGGATCCAATGGAGAGAGTGGAAACCGGTGTGTGGTCTTTATCAGAGCTACTTATTTTTTCATTCCTAAGGGGTATAGCAGTTTTATTTATCCCTCCGTATACCATCTCCCTCTCTTAAATATCTGTTAGGCAGACAGGGTTGGAGCTGGGATTACTGGAGACAATATTGCAAAGTATGCACAACATGTATCTCCATCTGTTGGATTTAAACTGGATTTGTTATGTAAAAAGTGAGGGTGGACTTGGTTCACTTTCTAATACAAACTCTGGCTGCTGCCTTACGCACATGTCCTATTAATTTTAGCAGGAGCTCTGAATGTACAAGTATGTGTGGGACTGTAGCCAAAATATCCAGTTGGCAGTTGCATTGCTTATGAAAAGAAGTCAGTGTTTATACCTGAATACTGAATGGCTCAGCCATTTTGATGTATTGCCGAAGTCAACTTAGCATCATACGGAATCTCAGAAGTTTTTAGCATTATGTACCACTAGTGGTAAGCAGTGTTCCCTCTAAGCTGAGTTAGCTCCCAGTTTTTTAGCCTCCGGCTCACACATTTTTGCCTTAGCTTGGGAAGGGATGGCTTCAGAGCAAACTAATTTATGCTGCAGCCGAATTGCTTGCTCACAACTTTAATGCCAGTAGCTCACAAAGTAGAATTTTTGCTCACAAGACTCCACAGGTTAGAGGGAACTTTGGTGGTAAGCTAGACTTGTGTTGTTGTTTTTTAAGGCAAGAGACGTTTCAGAGGTGGCTTGCCATTGCCTGCCTCTGGATCACAACCCTGGTATTCCTTGGTGGTCTCCCATCCAAATACTAGCCAAGGCTGACCCTGCGTAGCCGCTGAGATCTGATGAGATCAGGCTAGACTGGGCTATCTAGGTCAGGGCATGGATGACTGTAACCAGTCGTCATAAATATTGGGCTAGATGGGTGAACGGGCAGATTTTGACTTGCCACAGTAATAATGACTCCACAGCAGCACCGAGGCCCCGGTCACACGGCAAAGTTGCTGCGGGAGAAGCATGGATGGTGGGCGGATTATCCGGGTGCGACCACACCCCAATATCTGGAAAGTGGAGCGCACCCGTGGTTTACCGCCGAAAATGCGTGTTAAAAAAGTAGTACCTCCAAAGTACTAGTAAACGTTTGCCACGGGCTGCCTCCAGACTCCCGTGGTGTGATTGTGCCGGTGCGCGGCATTCTCCTCTCGTCCCTTGTTTACCTGCCAGCGCTGAGGGAAGGACCTGTGGTGTGCCGCCGGTGCGTCTGATCACGTAATCGCAGATCAAATTGTGCCGGGGCAATTAGCCACGCCTCCCCCCCCTGCAATATCCGGCCCGTGTGACCGGGGCCTGTATTTGCTGCTTCTTGCTTTTTAAAAGTCCCTTAAAGCAGTTTGAGGTCAGGGTACTTCAAGGGACTGCCTCCTCCCATACTGTCTGGTAGTTTCAATGAGCTTTACATCAGGGCAATCTAAAATGATTGGTTTACATATCTGCCTGTTGCATTGGTAACATCTGGGGAGAAAGCTGAAGGAACGGTATGGAAAATGTGTGTATTATGGGCCGAAGGAGGAAAGCAGCCACAGAAATGGGTTTCACATGAATGGGCCGAGAAAAAGTCTCTCACGCAAAATGCTTGCGTTTGGGGCCAGGTGAGCATAAGATTCAGCTTTTTTCCAAGGACTGCATTCAAGGTGGAGAAGATAAAGTGGCTATCTCCATTAAAGTGCCTATCCTTGCAATGCCTTTGGTATTGGAACAGTTAATTCATTTACCATTTCATTAAGAGACAATTAACTGATGGGAAATTGCTACCTTGTTGATTAACACAGTAGTACCATCCATAATAATTTAAAAGTAGTTCGCTTCTTTAGTGCTGCAGTAGTAATAATAACAACAGTAATAACAGTACCTTCATAGTAGTTACATGATATATGCTAGTTGGAAGAGTCTGATTAAGCTTTTAAATCTGAAAGAGGGGATTGCCTCATGGGCAATGGGCAACCATAGGCCAGCTTTGGATATCATTCTTGGTATTCTTTTATTCTATATAAACTTTTAAACTTTACATGCAGGTTGTTTTTTGATAATTTAGATATCCTCTTACATCTGAGTAGGGATGATTGGGGGCTTTTTTTGCTTTTAAAGTGATGGAGCAAGAAGAAGAAGGGCCGCACCAATGAAGCCAAGGAATGAAGAAACAAAACAGTGGTGCTGTGGGGATAAATTTTATTCACTGTACATACCCCAGTGTGTTTCACTCAGTGCTTCCTCAGGGGGATCTGCACCATTTTGAAGTGTCAGTATTATTCCCAATCAGCTGGATGATTGGGAATAACACACACTTTGAAACGTTACAGAGCCCTCTGAGGAAGCGCTGAGTGAAACACGTTGGGGCACATAATGTGATGGTCAAGACAAATTTATTTTTCTATACTTTATGTAGAATGACTGAATTCCCCCCTTTCTTTTCACTAATCCCCTTCTCAGTGTAGAGGGCTGTGAGGGGGAATCAACAGCAATTGTCACCAGCAGTCCTTCAAATGGAAATGCTTGTGTTGTGTGTTTTTTTAAAGAGGATCTGCAGGGTTGGATACATGCCCCTGTATATACGTAGTTTCAGGTGGGTAGCCATGTTGGTTTGCAGTAGAAGAGCAAGATTTGGGTCCAGTGGTACTTTAAAGACCAACAAGATTTCCAGGATATAAGCTTTGAAGAGTCAAAGCCCCCTTTGTCAGATACTGATGGAACTAGGGACTCTTGAAAGTTTATACCCTGGAAATCTTACTGGTGTCTGATGTGTGTACATTTATCTAGAACTTTTTAATTTTGTATAATTATTGAGGAAGCATCAACATGTGTCTCTAGATGGGTAGCCGGGTTAGTCTGTCGACTTTAAAGACCAACAAGATTTCCAGGATATAAGCTTTGAAGAGTCAAAGCCCCCTTTGTCAGATACTGATGGAACTAGGGACTCTTGAAAGTTTATACCCTGGAAATCTTACTGGTGTCTGATGTGTGTACATTTATCTAGAACTTTTTAATTTTGTATAATTATTGAGGAAGCATCAACATGTGTCTCTAGATGGGTAGCCGGGTTAGTCTGTCGCAGTAGAAAAGAGCAAGAGTCCAGTAGCACCTTAAAGACTAACAAAAACTAAGTGAGCAGTGACTCACAAAAGCTCATAGCCTGCCACAATTTATTTTTTTAGTCTTTAAGGTACTACTGGACTCTTGCTCTTTTCTACATGTATCTCTAGCAAGAGACACTACCTCATATTTAGGCATTAGAGCCAGTTTGGTGTAGTGGTTAAGAACGGTGGACTCTAATCTGGAGAATGGAGTTTGATTCCCTGCACCTCCTCTACATACAGCTGCTGGGTGACCTTGGGTCAGTCAAAGTTCTCTGAGAGCTGTTCTCTCACAAGCAGTTCTCTCAGAGCTCTCTCAGCCCCACCTACCTCACATGGTGTCTGTTGTGGGGAGAGGGAGGGAAGGAGATTGAAAACTGTTCTGAGACTGTGAGTGAAGGACAGGTTATAAATCCAAGCTCCTCTTCTTCTCTCTCCTTCTTTATGTTACCGTTCTCACCCAAGAGCAAAGGACACTGACATCCTTTTAAGAGAGTAGGAATTATTATTTTTTAAATAGTTATTTTAAAAGACCAATGGGAACAGAGAATTTCGTCTCCAACTAAATGTCTTTCAGTTCCTTATAGTGTTCTCATACTTTTAATATGCAAGTGCCATACGTTTAAGAAGGCAATTTGAGCTAATGTAGCATATTCTTGACCTTTTTCATGATATAATCTTTTATCTTCTAACTATTAGGTCTTTCTGTGTGAAAAAGAGGGTAAAAGCATTAGTAACTGAGAGAAAAATTAGCAGAAATACAATCCAGCCTATTTTAAAACCCAGGATTTCAGCTGCTTTCTTCTATAATGAAAGTTTAAAGTTTACTGATGTTGGTACAGACTTAAGTACACTCAGAAGCAAGATCCATTGAAATCGGTGAGGCTTATATCTATATATTTAGAAGTGAGAATGTGCTCAATGTAAAATGAGCTTCTGTTGTAACTATTTGTTGAGGAAATCTACTTGTTCCTCTATAAAGAAATCACCATACAATAAGCAAGGTATGGTTATGGCTTGTTTGCATAGTGGTCTGTTGCTCTAAAGCGGTGATCACCAATATGGTACCTGTGGGCACTGTTGTAAAATACCAAAGTGTTTCCTGGTGTCCTCTTCTTTTCCAAAATGTCTCTTATTCAAAGCAAAGAACCAATCCTATCTTTTATCCAGTTCACTGGAATAGGAGGGGCTTCAGAGAGTCCAGGAGGCATTGTCCCTTTGGAAGCAGCTGCCTCTGTTGTAGAAGGACACTTGGTTTGGACCCTTCCAGTGTTTTGTGAGTGCATCCAGCCCCATAACAGCCATTTTGTTGTTCTCAAAATTACAAAATTCTGTCCACGGATTCAACAAGGCTGGGGAACCCCTGCTCTAAAGCTATGCCATTGGAAAGATTTTCTCAAAATATATTATTAGTGACCTGCAAGTCAAACATGCAGACAACATACAAACTATAGTAAAGGGTAGTTCCCTATCCTTAATGTGCCTTTTTGTGTAGGTGCACAGTATATACTTTGTGAGTTTAATCATACTTATTTACAGAACCACCTTATCTAGCAGTCTGGATACTACTGCCTTATTTGTAAAGCATTTGTCTCTCTAACATTTGTCTCTCAGTAGCTCAGCTCAGACATGATGTCAGACCTATGGCTGGGAAACTAGGATTTGGCTTCCAGGCAGTCATTCAAACCCCACCATGCCTTAACAAATGCTGGTTTCATTGCTTTGATCTCTCCTCCGCCTTCCCTCCAGAGACCTCCCTTATCCTGGCCTGCACTGTGGCCAGAGAAACAAGCCATGGTAAAGCCACCCTGTCTGCCCTGGCACATTATGCAAAACGTTTGTTAACATGTAACTGTGGTTAAGAAACTGACTTCAGATCACGGGTTTAGATCTTGATTTGATCTGTGCTAACTAACTAACCATATTTAAATCCGTGTTGGCTGGCAACTCGTAGGAGAGTCTGGAGGTGGGTACCTTCCTGTCTGGCATCCTTACTATTACTACGTCATTTCCAGTATCAACTTTAGATGTCAGCTTTCATTTTGGGCTTAGGGTTGCCAAGCCCCCAGTGGGGCGGAAAATCCCCGACCCCCAGATCCTGTTGTCTGCAGCTGCTAGAGACAGCAGGGGGAGAAAAAAATAAAAACCAGGCCTCATCTACTTGCAGGAAGTTCTTACCATAGAGTACCTGGTGATTCCTAGAGCTAACTGGAAATTAAAAGGGTAGCTCAAGGAATCGCTGGCAACTCTGTGGTAAGAACTTTTAGTTTTCCTACAGAGTTCCTGGTGATAGATAGAACTACCCTTTTCACTTCTGGTAGCTCTAGGAATCGCTCGGAACTCTATAGCAAGAAATTCCTGTAAGCAAGATGAAGCCTGGTTTTTCTTTTTAGAATTTTTCTCCTGGGATGCTGCCCCCATAATCCTCCCACCAGTTGCCTAGCACTTCCCCAACATGCTGACATCACTTCCAGTTTATGCTAGAAGTGATGTTGTGACTGGGGAGAACACTGATTTTCTGTGCCATCCTAGCAATCAGCAGCAGGGGCATTCCTAGTTGATTGGCCTGCATTCATATGGTAGGCAGTTTAATTAAATCAGTTTCATAAGATGTTTGAATGTTCTGTCCCTCTCCCACACACACATTTGTGCGAGAAAGGCATGAGTGCAGTTGCACAAGTCACTGTCTTCCTGGGTGGTATGTTTTCATACCCTGGGCTCTATATCCTAGCACCCTCACAGGTAGATACAGTGATGCTGAATGAAAAAGACCATACATCGAGGCGGGGTTTCGGTGAGCTAATGGCGGCTGTGTCTCCTGGGGGCTCCCAGGGACGCGGCCCGCAAACCAGCAGTTAGAGAGGGGGGGTGAATGTGCACACTCCCCGGGGATCCTTGCGATGGGTCCCTAGTCATGGGGCGCTGAGGTGGATTGAGGCATTCCTTTGCCCTGACAGTCTCTCCGCTGTGTTCCTGTAAGGACTAAGCTACATACACCCTATCAAGTGAGTGGAGGTTGGGCGGTAAATAAGCATACCTGTTGGTGAGATCTACTTGATCTACATATGAAGAGTGAGTAAAGTTGAAATGAAACATCAGAGCGACTGCTTGCAATCCTCCCCTACTAAGCAGGGGGCGGAACTCTCCCCCCAGACAACAAAGCGAATTCAGAGCATCCTCGGGGGGGACGAAGGTATAAGCAATATGGACTGTATTAAAGAGCCTACAAGAAGTGCCCAAGCGAAAGGCAAACATTCGGGACTTTTGCAAAAGAAAACAAAATAAAAGTAAACATCCCTGAAAATGGTGATTGAAAGCGGAGAAAGACTGAGATGGAATTTAAGAGGAAGTGAGAGGCTGGACAGGTCAGGTGACCTAAATACCACAGACTTTACCAAACGGTGAACTGTCAGGGCGACCCCTACTGGTACAAAAAAAAAAGATAAAGAACAGAGCCAACAATCTACTATATGATTCCAAAGACAAGTATTATGAAGACGGGAGAATCCTCAATAAGCTATAAATGACATTTTGGGACCGGTTGCAGATTGAAAGCAAAGTAAAGCGAAGGGACATACCCAATCTACATAAAGAAGAAAATTTGCCCAGTGATTATGGACAGACTCTCCAGAAGAAAATTAGGCCCTAAAAGAAAAGAACTGAAACTGTTTTTAAGGCTGGTTAGACTTGCCGTAATAATATGGACCACTAGGAGAAGAAGATAAAGATTGTAATAAAGGAAGGGGAGATGAGATAGCATATTCATGCTTGAAGAAGTCCTGGTTTTAAGAGGGGGGGGCGGTTACCAATTGGGGGAACAACATTTTTAAAAATGAGATGCTGATATTTCCTGATGTTTGCACTGGCAAAAATTAATTATGCTCTTGTTTGTCTCTTTGAATAGTCTGATTAGCTGGAATGGATATAAGAGAAGCGATACACTTTTTGATCACCTTCAGTGTTAACCAATCTTAATAGTCTTAAAGCTAATTTTGTAAGCAATGTATGACCACCACCTCTTGGGTTTTTAGTGGTTTTTCTTTACTTTCAGCTGTAGTTTGTAGTTACCCCTCCTTGTTTCTTTGTAGTTTATAGAAAATGCAATAAAAAATTCCCTGCGGGGGGCCAAAAAAGAAAAAGACCACACATCTGTAGGCATTTCAGGATTTCATTTCAGTTTGCTTCCCCTGTGCTCTTTATATTGATGAACACACATTTACATTACTTCAGTGCTTCATTCTTCTGACTAGCTGTAGTTGTGTTTGGGAAGATGTCAGCTTCAGAAGAGGATAAAGAAGGAAGGAAGGAAATGGGTAGGTGGGGAGACCAACATCCGTTAGGACGTGTGGGTTTAATGCCACATTGGGCAGTGGAAGGGGATTTTAATTTCCCTTCAATGGAAGTCAGTAAGACAGTATAAAGAGCAAGTCCTGTCGTTCTTCCTAGTATTTTGTTTTAACAGGCTCTAAAAAGAACAGCCAACCCACTGAAAGAAATATTGCCAAGCTAGTAGGTTTGCTGCCCACATTCCTCATGTTTTTCAGTCCCACAAAGTGAGTTATGTCATCCTCCTTTCTCCTCTTAATTATGTTATAAACTTTTTGTAATGGTCTAAATTATTTATCTAGAGGGTTTTTCCCGACAGTACTCAGTACCAGCACTTGGGGGGGGGCTGTGAGGGAGGAATTGGTGAGGGAGGAATTGGTGGGAATTGGTGCAGCCTTATGCTTTTGTCTTTGTCGTCTTGTAAAGCGCTGTGTTTATCTAACATTACACTGGGAGAACTGAGAATTGTAATGGGTCTGTGAGTGTCACCAACGCTTTCTTTTCCAGGAGAACTTTTAAAATATTCTCCAGAGTTCTTTTGCCCTGCTCTCTGTTCTTGTGCTAAAATTGCAAAGAACAAGTGTATAAAATCACTTTCCTTTCTGTCTATAATCTGGCAACCTGGGTTCAGTTCCACATTGAGACATGAAACTCCATGCGTGGTCTTGCGCTGCTCAATTTCTCTCAGCCTAAAACCATTTTACAGGATCATTGTGAGGATAACATGAAGGACAGGAGAATCATGTATGCTTCTCTGAGCTCTTGGAGGAAGGGGAGGATTGTAATCAGTAAGATCATTCATTGATGTTGGCAGTTACCGGGCAAAACTTGTTTGTTTGACATTCATACCAATGTGTATTTTAACCTTCCCTTGTACACAGAGAACTTCTGCTTGGCTCCCACTACGTGGGCAGGTGCAGGCGCTGCTGCAAATGGGTGAACAGGAGAATGTTGAAATCCACACAAAATTGAAATCATGGCATGGGCAAGTTTTTAGTCTTTATTTTATGCCCCACCTTTCTGCCCAATGGGTACCCAAAGTGGCTTGCAACTAGGAATGCCAGCCTCAAGGTGGGACCTGGGGATCTCCACGGAATTACAGCTCATCTTCAGACTACAGAGATTAGTCCCCTGGAGAAAAATGGATGCTTTGGAGGGCAGACTCCAAAGTGGCATTGTACCTCACTGAGGCCCCTGCCCTCCCCAAGCTCTACCCCCAAATCCCCAGGAGTTTCCCATCCTGGATCTTGCAGCCCCACCTCCCCATTCCCTGCTGGTGGCTAGGGGGGACTTGGCAACCGTACTTAGAACTGTTCTCCTTACCTCAGTTTTATCCTCACAACAACCCTGTGAGGAAGGTTAGGCTTAGAGTATATGACTGGGCCCAAGGTCACCCAGCAAATGTCCGTGGCAGAGCTGGATTCGAACCTGGTTCTCCCAGATCCTAGTCCAACACTCTAACCACTGCACCAGTCTGACTCTCTTGCTGCATATCAAATCTCTTGAGTTCAGAAATTTCTCCTCAAGAAATCTTAATTGTGGAATCTGCAATTCACTGTTCATATTCCTATTATTCTTGCTTCTATTAAAGCAGGGATCGTTAAGTCTCTCCAAAGGAGAAGAGGAATGCATTTTAGCAAGTTTTAACTAGTAGTCTAGTGAACTCTTTGACTCGCAGTTAAACTTGAAATGCCCATAAAATTTCATAGCATCCTTTTTTTTTAATTGGAGGAGTTAAAAACATGGCATTCCAGTTCTCATTTCCCCCAGTAGACAGCAAAAGAACACATACAAACCCCTTCCTTCTGTAAAGATGTAATGTCACTGTATTGGTGTGTGGGGCGTAAAGAAAGTCCTGGTCTGCTTGTGCATAGGGTATGCATATTCTCTGACACTTCAGATAATTCTTTGGGCAAAAGATTAAAGGAACTTGTCAGACACTTGAAGGCAGTTTTCCTTCAGTTAAAAGAGGTAAAAATAAGCACCAAAAATACTTTCCTACCAACCTCTTGTTTTGTAACCTTATTTGAGTAGTAACATGATCCTAAAAACATGGAAGGCAAGACAATCCGTGTTCTAGCTTGGTGTCGTACTGGCAATCTTACTCGGGCTGTGCATTATGATTGTATTGGTCATCAACAGTTTTGCATTGGCTTGTGACTGGCTTCACCAGCTGTCTTTTGTAAAATCTAAGCATCTGTTCTGTGGAAGGCATCCTAAAGAGACATGCAGTGGAATCCAAAGCTGAGTTAATACCCTTCTGAGGCCACTGAAGTCAGTAGGTTTATAAAAGGATGTGACTTTGTTTAGGATTGCACTGGGAACCCTGTGTCCAACAGATAATCTTGTGCTGAGTGAAACAAAAATTTTAGGGCTAACAACTGCCAAGTGGTGGCTATAGATTTCCTCAGGGCTCTTTTTGTAGATAAAGCCCAGCAGGAACTCATTAGCATAATAGGCCACACCCAGCAGCAGAAACTCATTAGCATATTAGGCCACACCCATGACAGCACAGCTCATTGGCATATTAGGCCACACCCCCATGTTACCAGAAGTGTGCTCATCCAGCCACACCCACCTTTTGCTTCTTATTCTGCTTACCTTGTTTGTTGTCAAAACCCAGGGCTTTTTTGTAGCAGGAACTCCATTGCATGTTAGGCCACACACCCCTAATGTAGCTAATCCTAATTAGTTTCTGCTGTTGGGTGTGGCCTATTATGCTAATGAGTTCCTACTAGGCGTGGCCAACTTGGAAGCCAGCGGGAACTCCGTTCCTGTGCGTTCCTGCCCCAAAATAGCCCTGGATCTCCTGGAATTACAACTGGTCTCCAGACAACAGAGATCAGTTCCCCTGGAGAAAATGGCTGCTTAGGAAGGTGGGCTGTACGGCATTACACCCTGCTGAGGTCCCTCCCCTCCCTAAACTGTGCTCTCCCCAGACTCTGCCTCCCAAATCTCCAGGTATTTCCCAGCCCAGAGCTGGCAGATCTAATTCTTCTGACCCTTGCTCTGGTTTGCTTGAGTCAGTGAATTGTGAATTCAGCGAGGCAAAGAAAGCCTTTCAGGATTTGTAGGCGAGGCTGGCTGAAAGATTGTTGCTCTCTAACTATGAATCCCGATCAAAACACTTAATTATGATATCGGCCTTCTTGTCATTGCTGACATCATTACTTTCAGCCCTTGGAACCACCCAAGGTCTTGACACGGGGCAAGATTCATGGTTCGGCTGGATCTGATAAAAGCGCTGACGGTGCTCTGACGATGCCCAAGGTCTTTTCCTTTTCTTTTTCGGGACGTCATTGGGTCTGATTTTTCCATGATGGGGAGGAACATTGTTTTGTTTTCTCTCTCTCCTGAAAGACTGTTAAGGTGGTTTCTTATACAGCTGGGAAGGAAACGATGCAACTCAGTGGCTATGGCTGCCCTCACCAGGCGTTTCTTCAGGTGGTTGATTCCAGAGCTGCCAATGTGTATATTTTTGTAGCGTGGCACACATCACTCATCTGTGGTAGCTACAGAGAATAGAATGTGCTCCATTCCCAATACAGTCGGAGCCGCAGTAGACCAATTTTGATTTAAGTGTCAGCAACAGAGTTTGATCTCTGTTCTTTGCTCAGCAGCACAGTAATTGGTCTCAAATATTTTTATGTTGCCTGATTTCCTTTGTTCACCTGTTCTGAAAGAGCTCCATCTTGCCCTCAAACTATGCCACTGTAAAACCAGGATAACCCTGGTGGAGTGTGGTGGTGTAGATTGTCCCCAATCCATTCATGCACATCCTATAAAAAGATTCAGGTAGGTAGCCGTGTTGGTCTGAATCAGCAAAACAAAGTTTGAATAAAACTTTGTTGGTCTTAAAGGTGCCACTGGACTCAGTCTTTGTTATCCTATAGAAAGGTCTTTGATACTTTGCAGAATAGATTCAGGTGGTAATCGTATTGGTTTGAAGCAGCAGAATAAAGTCTGAGACTAACAAGGTTTTATTCTGGGTATAGGCTTTCGTGTGCATGCACACTTCCGTTTGCAGAATAGGTTGCATTGAGCTGCTCCTACAAAACACAACAGTGTTGCGGTTTTTCCTTTAATTGTTTTTAGTGGGTAGTCTGCCACTGGGATTCTCTCTGATTCTTGGGCTTTGTTTTCTGGTTGTTTTTGCTTGCTTGCATGCTTGTTTCAAGATGTGGTTTTATAGTTTTAAACAGTGTAAGTCATCCTTTCTGGTGGTGTTCTTGTTGGAGTTGGAATAGAAGTGGAAGAATGAAAAATGGAAACTTCAAATGAAATCATACAGTTGAAGAAATATAAAAATAGCTCTTTTAATTTTGCTCATGGTTAAGAATCTAGAATCTATACTACACTAAAATGTCTTGCACGTGATATTTTCCAGAGTGAAAATACTTTTCTGTGTATAAAACAATAGTCCAGTGATGTGTGGTTGTGTGCACGTGGCTCTGTACTGTACACATAGGTACATGCTGAAAGGGATTCTTTTCAGTCACATGCTTAAAGTGATTCACATCTGAAAAGCTGTCCATACTTTTGAACCTAAAGGATTTTTAGCAAGCCAGCTGATCCATTTACATTTGGAAGAAACTGGCTGAAAAATTTGATTTCAACATTTACCCTACTTCGGATCTGAATTATTGCACATAGTTAATCTCATATATTAAGTAATCAGAAACCATGTTTTAAAACATCTCCAAATTGAGTGACTTTACAAATACATTTCAATGTGCTAGACTGGCTTCTATATGGTCCCCGTTTTCCCCGGTCTGGGATACCAAAACACACCTGTGTGCAATATCCCATGCAGAACTTTCTGACAGGGATGGCTGGAAGCGGGAAGATGGTGCCCCCCATGTGGTGGGGATGGCAGGAAGATGCCACCTGCCTTTGTTGCCCCCCCCCACAATGCGGGGAGTTGGTTAGATGCTACCTGCTTTCCTTACTGGGGGGGGGCAGGAGGATGCTGCCTGACGTCCTTTACACTGTGGGGGAAGGAAGGAACAACAGGGTCCACTGGGGTAATTTCCATATCCTCTGCTGTCTGCAGCAAACCTCAGTGCTGTAGGTGGGCAGGGTTTGTGATGGGTTGGTACCCCTCCACTTCAGGTGCCTAGGCAATTGCCTAGATGTACCTAGTGGATGGGCTGGCCCTGATTTCTGGTTTTTACTTCATCTTATTGCAAGGGGGAATGGCCTCTTTGGCCTCAGTGGGGAAGAAGGGGGAGTATAATGACATGCTGTTCCTGTCTTCTAAGACCAGGCACACAAACGCAGGAGGATGAGGTAGCAGAGACCTGAAGTGGTAGAATAAACTGTACCATCAGGTGTGGAACCACATTTTGAAAGGCACTCCTATACTAAAAACTCTCTACATACTGAAAGTCGACACAGTAAACAAATTGAGAGGATGGAACCTTTCACCCAGCTGTGTTGGCTTTCAATTTGTTCCATTTGCAAGAAACTTTTTAAGGCAATGGAACATTCAGCTCTAGTATCCCTTACCTGAAGTCTGAAGCACTGTAGGCCATTCTAGGTGGGGGGTACCCATTTACCCACCCCAGGCAGGGAATAGCTGCTAAAATTGCCAGTCTCTTGTTTTGGGAGGGCTTCTAATGTCCTGGCCCTACTGGTGGCACCTGGTATTTTTGGCCACTGTGTGACAGAGTGTTGGACTGGATGGGCCTTTGGCCTGATCCAACATTGGCGTCTCTTATGTTCTTATGGGAAGCAGGAGTAAAAAAGGCTGCTATTAGTGGAATGGTTTATGAATTTCCCATCCTAGTTTGGTTCCAAAGCATAGATATTAGGAGGCAGTCATTTATGCTGGAATAAAATCTTTTATCTCCCCCTCCGAAATATTTGCATGGTGAGCAGGGACAGATTGGGCATTATTGCCACCAGAAGAAAATCCCATTGGGCCACTTGCCAGAGCCCCTGCTCCCCCCACCATTTGGGTCCACCACAGCCAGGCAGAGGAACTAGGAAGCAGAAGCAGGTTCTGCTTGGCTTTGCAGTGGCACTGCTGCTCCAGTGCCAACTCTGGGCCTGCTGCTGCCTGCTGTGATGGCCAGGAGGCCAATGGGCACAGCTGTGCGGCTGGTGATTGGGTGTTGCTGCCTGCTACCAGGTTGAAGGTGGCACAGGTCAGTGCCCAGGATTGCTGCACCCAGGCTGGCCTTGCCACAGACAGGAAGGCCGCATGAATGATGCTTTAGAGCCCAGCGTGCATTGGCACCTAGCTCCTTAACATTTTGTCCCCTCTTCCCTCCGCATGTGTGAACTGCGCCCAGGATTCTAGCATTCTTTTCTTTGTCAAGGAGAACTACAGGGCTATTTCCTCCTCAACTTGCCCCTTCCTCTGCCTCTGACATGGGGTACTCCAGCTGTGCCCATTTCCCGACTCCCTTTCTTTGCTAGTATGTGGAGCCCCACTCAGTCGAGGGCAGGAGCTGACTGCCCACTCTGGCCATAGCAGGGAGCTCTCCTCACGCTTAGCCTTCCATCTTCCTTTTCTTCTCCTGCATCATCATGCAAAACTAAGCATCTTATATTTTTAATTGTACCTATATCTGAGCACGACTTCCAGGTAGCTCAGGGCAGCATCCATGGTACTCCCCTTCTCCAACAACCCTGTAATGTACATAGGCTAAGAGAGAATAACTGGCCCAAGGTCATCCAGTGAGTTTTATGGTGAGCAGAGAGTTGAACCTGTGGCTCTCTAGGTCAGGTCCCATACACTACCCTAGCTCTCTTGGATTATAATTGTAACAAAGAAGTGCTCTGGTTGAGCAATTCATTGTTCATAGCAGTCAGCTAAATTTTGGCTTTTTGTCAATGCAGTAAAAACTGGCCCAGTGCCCACTGGTATAGGGATGTTCAAGCTACTTTGATTTGTCTTTTCTCATTACCATCTCTCTCTCTATACCGAAGTTCTTTTTTGCTGTTTCTTTTGGGAGCAGTCAGAGACAGGCAAGAAACAACTCCACACTTCCCCACAATTGACAATTAAAGTCCAGATTAACATTCTCAGCTCTGTGGATTTAGGTGCTTTATGCTTAGGTAGTCTAGCGGCAGGTAAGAAGAGCACATTCTACGGAGAATCTTCCCAGTACAGTTGCGATTTCATCTAAACAGGGTACCATATGTATTTTCTGTTTTAGTACATGTTACATGAAACCCTGGGTTTCATATAGCAGGATGTACTGAAGTTGAAAATACATGCAGTTGCTGTAACAAAAATGGTGACAGCACTAGGGATGCCAGCCTCCAGGTGGGACCTGGGGACGCCCCAGAATTATAGCTAATCTCCGGACTACAGAAATGAGTTCCTCTGGAGAAACTGAATGCTTTGAAGAGAACTCTGTGTTGTTGTACTGCACAGAGGTCCCTGTCCTCCTCAGGCTTCACCCCCAAATCCTGGGTCTGGCAACTAGGGTTGCCAAGTCGAGTTACCTTCAAAGCGGGGGGAATCCCGGCTCTGTCACCGGAAGTGACGTCATCGTGTCGCCCACGTTGGGGGCGGGGCACCGTGACTCGAGGGAAAACCATAGAGTTTTCCCTCGATTCACAGAGTGTCCCCCCCTCCGGGTGACATCATCACACTGGGGGCTCACTCCGGCAGGGGGTGGCATTCCCCCCAGGGCCCGATTTGCCGGCGGCAGGTAACGGGCCTCCCGGGTGGGAATTTACCCGCCCCCAGCAGGGGCTTGGCAAGCATACTGGAAACCCTACCTCCCCATCCCTGGACAGTGACCAGGGGCACCTGGCAACCCTAGACCACATGTATAGGGAAGATTGTGGATAGTGCATGTTCCCTGTACACACTGTTCACCGTTGACTACCCCCAAACGTAATAAACTGAAAAGATGTACAGAATGCTAGAGTGCTAGTCAGGGTTTTTCAGTAATCACTGGTGGGGAAGGAGTATTGAGGTTGGGAGGGGGAATTACTGATCAGAATTTCCTCTGCTTCTTCTATTAAAATTGTTAAGAGCCTGTGAGTCTTCTGATAGCCATGTGAGGGAAGTCTTCCATAAGGTTCTATAAAGCTGCATCACAAACATAATGCCCGCCAACTTCTGTACAGGCCAAGTTACAGGTGACCAAACATTAAGGTTTCCCTTGCTCAAAAGCCAGTTGAATCTGACTCTAGGGGGCAGTGCTCATCTCAGTTTCCAAGCCGAAGAGCCAGCGCTTTCCGAAGACTTCTCCATGGTCATGTGGCCAGCATGACTAAACACCAAGGTGCATGGAATGCTGTTACCTTCCCACTGAAGCGGTACCTATTTATCTACTTGCAATTTCTTGCTTTCGAACTTTCTGGCCTGCAGCTCAGCGTCTTAACCTCTGAGCCACTGTGGCTCTAACTAAGCATTATTTGTTTCTAAATATCAATTCCACAGGGGACCAGATTTTTGAAGGGGAAGAAATTAATCCTTTTCTCCTGAAGTACTTTTTCCAGTATAAAACCAACAACAACTACGTTGCATGGTGCTGTTATTTGCCCCACTGGGGAAAACAAAGAGGCACCCTGAATGTCTCTTTACCCCAGAGAGGCAAATAGTAGTTCCACAGAGCTGTTTCTGGTTGAGAATATGTTGTGGGAAGAAGTGATTCGCCTGCCTCTCCCTGCTTTCAGCCCACACAAAGTTACTATTCAGAAAAGGGGAGAAATGCTTGGGAGTTCTGATGGAGTTCCCCGTGTTATTTGTAGATTGGCCCTCAGGCACTGCTAATCTCAGGGTTGCCAGCTCTGTTGGGAAATGTCTGGAGATTTGGGGGGTGATAGAGCCTGAGGAGGACAGTGTTTGGGGAGGGGAGGGACCTCAGCAGGGTATAATGCTATAGAGTCCCTCCTCCAAAGCAGCCATTTTCTCCAGGGGATCTGATCTCGGTCATCTGGAGATCTGTTGTAATGGCATGAGAGCTCCAGCCACCATTTGGAGTTTGGCAACCCTAGATAACCTGCCATTGTAGCAGAGGGGGCAGGCTTTTTATTTTCAGCACCATTGGATCTTGTGGGCAGAAGGTACTGCTAGTCTGGTCTCTGTTCCTTCTGAGTGTCAGGAGGAGTACTGAGCTTTCAAGCCCGGCAGGATCAGGTGACCAGAAGAGCCAATAGGTCTCCTCTGACCTCTGCTAGTTCCTCATGGAGTAACTTGTAGGGCTGTTACAGAACTGCCCCAAAATCCAGCTATTTGGAAGCAACAGTGGTAGTTCTAGGAATCACTGGGAATCCTGTGGTAAAATCATAGAGTTTGGAGCAATTCCTAGAGCTACTGCTGTCACTTCCAGGTTT
Organism: Gekko japonicus; assembly: GCF_001447785.1. Classification (NCBI taxonomy): domain Eukaryota; kingdom Metazoa; phylum Chordata; class Lepidosauria; order Squamata; family Gekkonidae; genus Gekko; species Gekko japonicus. The sequence continues at coordinate 2,453,171 of NW_015166417.1, read as the reverse complement.
CCCCAGTAAGTGACATCATCATCATCATGGGTGTTATGAAAGACCTCTTCTTGAGACAATGAAGAGTTGCAGCCAGTCAGAGTAGGTAAGACTTATTGTAATGGATTCATACCCTGACTCAGTTGGCTACTTCATGTGTTTATCTAACTTAGGCTGAATCTGCATCTAGCATTTGCTCCGCTGTCTTACCAAACCCACACTGGAACAGAAATTCCCATCTGCATTGCATGCCACTTTCACTTTGATCGGTTGTCGAATTTTATGGCAGCGTCCAGACTACATGCCACTTTCACTTCCTTTGATCTCTTGGTTTTATGGTAGCCGTCTGCATAGATTTATGGCCGTTTTATGGCCATTCAGGGGTGACTCTGCAGTCAGTACAGCGTTGGCCCCGGGGTATCTGAATGTGGTTTTGAGCCGCATCTTTTTCTGTTCCAGTGTGGGTTTGGTACAACAACGGAGCAAATATTAGATGTGGATTGGGCCTTATAGTTCTCAAAAGCAGGTGGAGACAATGGCTCCCAAGGCCCCAGTCAACCAGATGTAAGTTTCCTCACTCTGGTTTGGGAAATACCTGGAGATTTTGGGGGTGGAGCCTGGGAAAGGCAGGGTTTGGGGGAGGGAGGGGCCTCAGCAGGGTAAAATGCCATACAGTCCACCCTCCAAATTAGCCATTTTCTCCAGGGGAACTGATCTTGGTCATCTGGAGATAAATTGTAATAGCAGGAGATCTACAGGGTTGATCCTACAGGGTTGCTAACTCCGGGTTGGGAAATTCCTGAAGATTTGGAGGCAGAGGGTGGAATTTGGGAAGGGGAAGGAGCTCAGGAGGAGTGTGATGTCATAGAACCAATCCTCCAAAGCTGCCCAAAAAAAAAAGGTGTTCCTGCCTCCCTGATTGGACGGTGGGAATCACCCAGCAAGATGGCCTCCTCTCCTTAGAGGAGAAGGACCCTTCACGGTAAGTGTCCAATGGTCATTTTCTCCTGGGGAAATGGTCTCTGTAGTCTGGAGACTGGTAGTAATTCCAGGAGAACTCCAGCCCAGCCCAGACTCTACCCCTGGAGCCTGGCAACACTAAATCCAACTCATGTGCATGAGACGTCCGATAATTGTTACTCTTTGGATTTGGTTAGATTTGGCTGCAATCATCTTCCTACTCGCTGCAATGGAATGTGTATTAAAGTGATCCAACTGTGATTCGGGCAAATATAATTGGGTGAGGCGAAATGACCCCATCTATGTGAGTTTTGTTGCTTTGTGCAAAAAACAACAACAAAAACAACACAAAGCAGCACCAACATTTTTTTTCTTGATAACCTCAAATGTGTCTCCTCCTTGGAAATCTAGCTGTTAGCCATGTGGGTGTGTGGGTGGGTCTGGGAGATTCCTCAAGCCTCTTTGCAGATTGGGCTGATTACATTCACTTAGTTACCACCTGATGGTTCACTGTGGTATCAAGAAGTGAGCTGAGCCCTGCAGATGGTGCAGTGAATTAATAAAATCGAATAAAAAGCACAGCCAACCCTTTCCCTTCCCTCTCCCTGGGGAAAACTTCAGCTGGCTTTTTAAAGGCATGTCTAGCGGCTGCTTAAAAAAAAAAGAACCAACCTTAATTGCTGCATGGTCCGAGGCAAAATTGGCCACACAGCAGCCCTCCTGAAAAGCGTGTATATTTGGGATTAATGATCTTGTGAGCTTACCCATGAATAACAACCATCTTCACACATGAAGAGTAGGAAGATATGCAGGAGATTTCATAGGCTTGGTCAGATTGTATGCAGAAATGACTCAAGCAAGAAGATCTGCCTTCCTGATCCCTTGTAAACGGAACCAAATGATAAATCGTAGGTAAAGCGGATGTTGTCCTGCTTACATTGACAACTGAAGTTAGAGGAGCTGTTTTAAGAAAAATTACCTGTGGAATGTACTACATGTTAGCTCAACTTAGGTTCCGGTCACACGAGTGGGATGATCTGCTGCCGAACGGAGGCAAATTAGAGCCGGAGCAAAAAGAACCACGGGAGCGTGCTCCGATGTGCCCCCGAGGCTCCGTGCTCCGGCAGCCAATCACACGTTGTGCAGCAAACCGGCAGTAGCGCGGTTGTGTGCATGCGTGGGACGAGGAACGGCACTGGCTGTGACGGGCTACCAGCACTTTCCCGACCAGATGCCTGGGGTTGCTGCGCATCATCTGAAAGGTAGTGCTCTTTTAAATGCGCATTTTCGGGCCGAAGGGACGGATCGGGGACGGGTGCGTGATGCTTCCCAGATGTTGTGGTGTGATCGCACCTGCTTGATGCGCCCCCGATCCGTCCCTCTTGCGGGGCAAATCCTCCCGTGTGACCGGGGCCTTATTGTTTAAAAGTGAATGCTCATTAAATCAATAACCTCTTTCCAGGTATTATTCAAAATTCTTATTTCAAAGTGAAAAAATGGCATTAAAATAACAAATATGTTCCCCCTCCCCCTTTGGTTGCCAGTTCAAGGTTGGCAACTGGCAGGAGAGTCTTATTGGCAGGGTGGCCTTCTCTGGCGACACCAGTGACATGGTGACATGGCTTCCTGCACAATCCATCACTGCGATTCCCCCCTCCCCCATTTTGCCCTCCTGGTCTGCCAAGCAGTGGCGAGGAGAGAGGCTTGCTGGCGGGGTGTCTCTTGCTAACCTGGGAGACCTGGCCAAAGCTCCCTCTAAGCTGTGGAGTCTGGTGAGCAAAAATTCTACTTTGTGAGCTACTGGCATTAAGGTTGTGAGTGAGCGATTTGGCTACTGCATAAATCAGTTTTCTGTGGAGCCATCCTTCCTGAGCTAAGTCAAAAATGTGTGAGCGGGAGGCTAAAAAACTATGAGTTAGCGGACACTAACTCAGCTTAGAGGGAACACTGGACCTGGCAGCCATAATTTGTGAGACTTGCATATACAAAAGCCACATTTGTCAGGATGTGTGGTAAGAAACAAAACTGGGTGAGAGAGAGAGTGCAAAACCTGGCTGAATGCAACCCGTAGAACTGTACTGAGAGTAGAGAAAGATTGGAGTCCAGTAACACCTTAAAGATCAACAGCATTGCCAGGGCTATAAGCTTTTGGGAGTCAAAGTTCCCTTCCTATTGCGAGTAGTATTGCTTAGGAAACTCAATACACCTTAAAGATCAACAGCATTGCCAGAGCTATAAGCTTTTGGGAGTCAAAGTTCCCTTCCTATTGCGGGTATTATTGCTTAGGAAACTCAAGGAGGGAGGGATTTAGAAGAAGAAGAAGAAGAAGAAGAGATTGGATTTATACCCTGCCCTTCACTTGTAGTCTCAGAGCGGCTTACAAACTCCTTTCCCTTCCCCTCCCCACAACAGAGGGGCTGAGAGAACTCTGACAGAAACGGCTCTTTTTCAAGGACAGCTGTGCCAGAGCTTATGACTGACCCAAGGTCACATCAGCAGGTGCAAGTGGAGGACTGGGGACTCACACCCGGTTCTCCCAGATTAAAGTCCGCACACTTAACCACTACACCAAACTGGCTCTCACTTAGAGTTGTATTGCTCATTAAGGCAGGGCTGTGCTTGTTCCTACTTCAGAGGTGTTTTGTGAACAGAAGAGTACGAGTGCATTTTTTTTCCTTGGGAGATTAGTACAGCTGCTTTATACCCTGCTGCTTTGAAGAAGTGAAAAATAGCTTAGCTTAAAAAAATTACGTGGGGGGTGAATCTTTAGCAAGGAATGCATACCTTGGGGATTATGAAACAATATATATATATATATTAGAAATGGTTTGACATTTGCAGTGGCTCGTAAAGCTGGGCTGTCTTTGTTCTTGGCGATATGCAGCAGCTACTCGTGCTTTCCACTTACAGTTTATTTTGTCATCAGAGCCCTCCCCCCATAAATATACAGTCACCTGGATGCTTTGCTGTGGCTGGTGACTTTTATGGGTTATAGCAGCACTGCAAACCTCAGTATGCCATCCAATAAAAGTTACAACTTTTTCTAGTCAGGGAGTGTCAAGGTGAGAGACCTTTAAGAACAGCAATATCAAGAGGAATGAGAATGAATTTTGAAGGGAACTGCAGTCACCTTTAGATCCAGCTATTTCCTTCCTGTTGGTCACTTGCTGAGGGGTTTATAAAGTCCCCTGAAGGAGGTGACTGGTAAAACCATCACTGTTAGCTAAACACTTCACAATTACAGGTAGCATCTACCATGGACATTATGTTTTACAAGTGCGGGCCCACAATACTCACAGGGAGGATTCCCGTCCCCCACGTTCTCATTGGGCCCAGCAGCTCAGGGGCTGCACCACCACTGCTGGAAGGCCCAGCATGACTCCTGGGTTACGCCACATCTGGTGGCACACCCAGCATGGCTCCTAGACTGTCCGACTGCTGCTTCTGGGCCCAGTGCAGCTCCTGGGCTGTGCCACCACTGGTATTGGACCCAGCGTTGCTCCCCAGTGCCACCACCGCTGCTGCTGGGCCCTTCACAGTTCCCAGGCTCTGACAACATCCGCTGGAGGAAGGTGCATTCTGTGCACTTTTATGAAAAGCACTATTTTACTTGGGGTGGATTTAACCCCTCCATGTATTGTTTTTAAGATTTCAGTTTTTTCTGCAAACTTGGTCACCTAAGTTTGCAGAAAAATCTATTTCATGCAAGTGTGGCCCCAATCCACAGATTTAGGTATCCACAGATAGGGGGCACATTTGAGAAATAGATTTCCAGCTATTTTCAAATTCCGTAAGCCCATTCTCATACATCGGGTGGGAAAGTGCAGCATTTCTTTGGTTCTGCTTCCTGAGTGCAACTTTTGAAGCTTTCTGCCCCTGTAATGGCCTGAAATCCTGATTTCAGGGGGCTGCTGTGGGAGGTAGAAGCTGTAAAAATTGAGCTCCATGGGTGGAATTTCTTGGGCCCATAGAAATTCTGCATATGATCCAACCCATAGGCCTCCCACCTATGAAAGGGGTTATTATGAGCTGCAGTAATGGAATACACAAAAAGTTAGGGTTATAGAAGAAGAAGAAGAAGTTGGATTTATACCCTGCCCTTCACTACCCAAAGGAGTCTCAGAGCGGCTTACAATTTCCTTTCCCTTCCCCTCCCCACAACAGACACCATGTGCGGTAGGTGGGGCTGAGAGCTCTTTCCATAATTGCTCCTGAGAGAACAGCTCTGAAACAACTTGTAACTGACACAAGGTTGAATCAGCAGGTGTGTGTGGATAAGTGGGGGGAATCAAACCCGGTTCTCCCAGATTAGAGTCTGCGCTTTCAAGCTGTTTTTTCCATTGAAGTGAATGGGGAAGTGATTTTATTTATTTAATTGAATTTCTGGCCCGCCCTTCCCTGCACAGTGGGGCTCAGGGCGGGTCACAACAGTAAGATAAAAACAAAACAGTATTTACACAATATTAAAAATGAAACCTCCACAGTTGGAGGTAGTTGTTAATATTTGAAAGTAAGAAGTAGATGATGGCATTTCAGTCCTTTGGTAGAGTCCTAAATGACTAGAGCAGTACCTTCTCTGTTGTGCTGCCAACTCGATGGAATAATCTGCTGGGAAAGGTACATAAAACTCGCTCTCCAGATTCCTTAAATTTTGCAATGAGTCTCCTCTTTAAAAGGAGCTTTTTAAATGTAGGCATGCCGGAAGGTTTCTGCTTGCCAAATGGACCATTTTGGAAACTCTGCACCAGCCATTTTGTCATTAGGATCATGTTCCTCTCTATTTATACATTTTTATTCTGCAGTTTTAATTGGTAAAAAGTTTTATGCATTGTGATAAAGTGGCATAATTTTTTAAAAACCTAAAATTTCCATCACGTCATAATTGTGATGCCTCGTAGACATCTAGCTGGTCAGTGCACGAAAGCGTGGTCATCTAAATAGTTGTGCTAAATAGATATGCTGGATTTGTTTTTTGTATTCTTGCCAGTGCAAAGGAGAATTCTGTGTATGTATAGACACATTCACAGAACCTTGAGTTAGCTCACTGTTAACCACGCTAGACATATGCAGAGAGCCATATCACAACATTGAAGGCCTCCATCTCACTGAAAGGGTAGTAGCACTGTGTGTCCTGCAGCTATCCTGCTTTACTAGTTCTTGTCTTCACAGTTCCCAGGCTCTGACAACATCCTGCTTTACTAGTTCTTGCCCAGTTGACTCACTGCCTCAAGAAAGTCCCAGTTGAGTCTTAGTTCTGCTGCTATGTAGGTTAGCCTTAAAGAGCAGGTACTATGCAAGGTGAGGGATGCCAACAGGGATTCAGCAATAGTGCTGGGGGAATTTACTTCACCACCACCATTGTGAGGCCAAAACTCTTAGGGCAGTATGATTGAAGGTTCTCGTAACTGTCACAAGGACTCTGTAATGTGTGAATTGGAACCTAAGTGTACAAACAGATGTGACTGCAGCACCTACCAGTTTGGTGTGGTGGTTAAGTGCATGGACTCTAATCTGGGAGAACCGGGTTTGATTCCCCACTCCTCCATTTGCACCTGCTGGATGACCTTGGGCAAGCCATAGTCCCGGCACAGCTGTTCTTGAAAAAGAGCAGTTTCTGTCAGAGCTCTCTCAGCCCCACCCACTTCACAGGGTGTCTGTTGTGGGAAGGGGAAGCGAAAGGAGTTTGTAAGCTGCTCTGAGACTCCTTCGGGTAGTGAAGGGTGGGGTATAAATCTAATCTCCTCCTCCTCGAAAGTTGAGGTGGACTGTGCCATTAGTGGGCAGGAAGTGGGAGCTGGGTTTTTTTTCCTTGTGAGGTTTTCTTGTGGCCATAGAGCACCACAGGAACAAGGAGACTTTTGTAAAAAAAAAAAAAATAAAGGTTTGGGAGGTATAACTGTGTTCATGATTTTGTGCATCTCTCCTTCCTAAGCTAGGCTTTAAATACTGACCCCCATCCTGTTCATCTGCTCATGGGATCTCTTTACAATATGTCTTTATCATATGTGTTACTTACTTCTCAGAGGATATCGTATTACTATAGGTCTTACCTGTTTCATTATGTAACAGTGTTTGAACATACATTTGTGACTACTGACAATCTAATTTATGTGACTGTCAGCCTTCATTCATGGACATCAAAGTTCTTGGATAAGCATAAAATGTGTCTGATATTGTCAATGTTCATGTGAATATGGTCACTTAGCAAATTCATACATACTGCATAATCTGGTTTTTTTGTTAGACGTTCTTCTGACTCTGCAGTTTCGAATACAGTGATTAGTACCTGCTTCTCTAGACTGAGATGGCAACCTACTTTTCTTGCCTAATTATTAATACGGTCGACCCTCGCCATTTTTTAGGGATCCATTCTCAGGATCACCACAAACAGTGAAATCCATGAATCCTGGAAGGTGGGGGCCCATCTGCTGACTCCCAATACCCTAACATCCACATTTCCTTCAGAACTGATGATGATGATGGTAGAGGTGGGGGAAGAAATGTTCCCTCTAAGCTGTGGAGTCTTGTGAGCACAAATTTTACTTTGTGAGCTACTGGCACTAAAGTTGTGAGCAAGCGATTTGGCTGCTGCATCAATTGGTTTGCTCTGGAGCCCTCCTTCCTGAGCGAAGACAAAAATGTGTGAGCCGGAGGCTAAAAAACTGTGAGCTAGCCCACACTAACTCAGCTTAGAGGGAACGTATTGCACAATCAAACCATAAACCGTGAAATCATATTATCAGGAATCCATGAATGGTGAAGGTCTAGTTTACCTGTGTGTGAAAAATCTCAACAGTCTCTTCTGCCGATTTTTTTTTGGGGGGGTGTTTAACCTTTTTTCTTATTGGAATGCTAAAACAAATTTGAATTTCTTGTCTATATACCCAGCTGGCTGTAGAAACATCCATGGGCAGAAATGCTGCACTAGCATATAATTTCCCTCTCATGTCTTTTTATTGAACAGACTGCCCTTGGTTGGTTACAGATGGCTTTGCTGCCTTACACCTCCTGCAGCCTTCATTGCAGCTGTGTGAACAGACAGAGGCTGCTATTCAAACGCTCTTCTTTGGAGCGTGCAGTCTATGTTTTCAAAGACATTGAGAGTGTAAGTGGGTTCCGTTGCCCTTTCCCTTTTTTTGATCAGTTAAGTGGAAGGGTGGAGTGGTGTTGTTTGGCAAAGTAACAGGGGGCAAAACCAGAGATAATGGGACAAAAAGACCAAGAGAAATTTAGGTCTAATATCAGGCAGACCTTTGCACGCAGAGATTTACAATGGCAGCAAAGTAGTTTCTCAATAAAGCTGGCAAAATTCCAGGTTGGGGCAATTGGACATGGTACAGGAACGGCTGCCAACCGCCTTGGCAATGGAACGTATGGCAAGTATTTGACAGAGGGGAAAAATGAACACCCTAAAGAGCTCATTTACCTTTAATTTCTTAATACTGATCCAGATTTCCATAATGCTTTTTTTTTTAATTTCTCTTGGGTAATATCACTCGATTTCTGCTCTTTCAAATATAATCCTCATATCTCCAAATACATTTGCTTGATTGTTCATCACCTGCAAACCCTACACTGGTGGACATTCTGGTAAAACTGATTACAAAGATCCAGAGTACAATAATTTCCCCAGAAGTTAAATTATGTGCACCCTGACCTTGAAGCTAAGCAGGACCAACCCTGTCAAGTACTTGGATGGGAGACCTCCAAGGAATACCAGGGCTGGGACTTAGAGGCAGGCAATAGTAAGCCACCTGTCTGAAATGTCCAAGCCCCACTAAGGGTCGCCAGAAGTCAGCCATGACTTCCAGGCGTGCGCGCGCATACACACGCAAATTCTCACAAAAAATTATGTGCAAAGGGAATATGTATAAAAGAAAAATGACCTTTGCATCATCATATTTACTTGGATTGTATGTGTATGAGTTGGAATCAATGCAAGTATAAGTCCCAGTTCTGCTCATGTTTGCTCAGAAGTGAATTTCACTGATTTAAATGGGATTCACCTATAAATGTGAGCATTTTAAACTTCTGAGGCTGATTGCCTTATGAAGAGTACAATGTAGAATGTGGTAAGGACAAAGACAGACATTCTCAAGTGTAGTCAAACTGGTTCAGACCCACATTCTTTGCCATGTAAACAAGTGCCTCAAACACACATGTTATTCATAAAACATTACTTATATCTGTTTTTGTTGTAGGGTATTTGATATTGCAGTGTCACTCTGTGAACTGGTTTTCGCTACTGTCTTGATGTACAGCCTCTATCTGTGATCTTCAGCTTTCCAGGGCAGGGAAGCACTGAGCATGAGAATCACTGAGCAGCCAGCACATAGCAGGGAGTCATATGACAGAACCACATGAGAGGAAAAGGGGAGCCAGAGGCATGACTTCACTGATTTCGAGGAGACCAAGAGAGCGGGGGCTGGCAACACAAGCCAAGCATAATGCCATTGTGAGGAGCAAGTCAAAGGGCAGAGGCCAATATTTTCCACCAATGACTGTCCTCACCTTGTCATTTGCTGTTCCTTTTAGAGGGAAGCATGCATGGCACCCTTGGGTGTGTGCAAGCGGCAGGACCTTCCAAAGGCAACAAAAAAAGATGTAGCTCTTTAGGATCTTACCACCCAGGAGGCAGGGCCTACGGTTGCCAGCTCTGGGTTGGGAAATACCTGGAGATTTGGGGGGTGGAGCCTGGGGAGGGAGGGGCTTCAATGGGGTATAATGCTATAGAGTCCACCTTCCAAAGCGGCCATTTTCTGCAGGTGAACTGATCTCTGTCACCGGCAAATCAGTTGTAATCCCAGGAGATCTCCAGCTACCACCTGGAGTTTGGTAACCCTAGCTGGGCCCCACAGCTCGCCTGACCCATGGGCTGAAGACCACTGGCTTATACCATGAGGCTGCAGACAACATCCTGGGTTGAAACAGTGTAGAGCTTCACAAGCAAACTCTTTTTATCACTGAGTGCTAAAAACAATACTTCGCTAAAGGATTCCGAGCCCCTGTGCTGAAATATTTTGAGCAAAACAAAACCCGCTTTCCTTCCATACCAATTCCTTCATCACAGAATGTGCAGAACGATCTACCAATATCAGCAGTAGGGCTTCCGCTCCTTTGAGGTGCCACAGAGGCAAGGACCATCATGCAGTGGTAGAGCCAGTAGTAAGGGGTATCATAGCAAAGCAATCAGGGTGGAGAGCTAAGCTCAGCCTGTGTTGCTTAAAGAGCAGAGGAAGCCGTTGGTGAAACAAAGTGGTCTTTGCAAGAATGAATAATACAGATTCTGAGGGTTCTGAAAGCCACAATGAGCTGAACTATGTGAGAATAAGTTCTGTCTTCTCATACATAATGCAAGGCATAATGCAAATATATCATGTAGCTTTAATCTTTATCACTTGAAATCTTAACCAGAGTCTATGCGGCATGATCATTTCTCTTAAAGAGAGTTATTTTAAGAATATAATAAGAGCGTGACGGTTTTTACTAATTATGGTAAGAGTCTCAAATATATTTAACTTCTGCCTTAGAAGACATTTGTTAACAGTCATTCGTCAATCATTTTTAACTTGTGACCTTGAAGAGTGCAGCAGCGTGCTTTGGAAACAATGGTAAAAGCGCAAGGAAAATGATCAATTTCTAAACATAGCTGAGCAGTTTCTTAAAAATGTGAAATATGGACATGTTGTCTTTGAAGTGCGGGATTATTTGTAAAATGCCCTTGGCTGTGATTAACAATGTATAGCAAGCAGCTTTCAAGAGCAGCAAACCGAAGGTGTGAATAGAGGGGGGAGAAAACCCTGCTGTAGTCTACCTAAAGGAAAGAACAAATCCCAGTAATATAAAACAGGTTAATTGAGACAGCTGGCCTCTTGTAGACAAAGAATAAGTAACTGGTTTTCGGTGTGTGCTGGGATCCTCAAGAAGTGATAGAGAACAGGTCTTCCTCACAAGGGTCCATTCACCAGTCCCATGAATGCACAAAACACAAACACACAAACAAAACCCCCCATCTTTATAGAGCCTACAAACCAGGCATGCACAGAAGATCCATCCTCACACACCAGCCAGATGACAGATGGACCACACATGCACAGAGAAAGCAGTGTACATACGTGCATAAAACATACTGTACAAATATATAAACCACATACATATGTAGAAATCACACACGACAGAGATCATCAGAGAGAGCTAAGACACCAGGAGTGGACTGAGAAGTAAAAATGACCCCGGAGCAAGCCAAGCTGAGTTAAGGTTGCCAGCCTCCAGGTGGGACCCGGAGTTCTCCTGGTATTGCAACTGATCAGTTCCCCTGGAGAAAATGGCTGCTTTGGAGGGTGGATTCTGTGACATTATATCCTAATGAGGGCCCTCCCCTTCCCAAATCTTGCCATCCCCAGGCTGCGCTCCCAACATCTCCAGGAGTTTCCCAACCTGGAGCTGGCAAACCTAAGCTGAGTGGTCCCTGTGGCGCTACAACCCAGGAGACAGGTGCCACTGAGCAATGGGCATTAGCTCATCCACTGCTTCCTCCTGCAAACTGGCAACTGTGAGGGAGGAAACAGTGGGTGAGCTGACACCAGTTAACAATTTAGGGTTGCCAGTCCCCAGGTGGGTTGTATATAAAAAATGAGAGCTCACGGGAGGAGATTGTATAAATATAACGACACTCCGTGAATGAATTACGAACAACAGCAGAAAAATTATATTGTATGAAACAATTCAAACAATTTGAAATCTTTGTTAAAGAACCCTTATATTTTTTTTTTAAAGAGCTAGGATCAAAAAGTACTTGATACAAAGTAGGAATACAATTAAAGTCCACAATTCCTTTGTATAAAAAACTTCAGGAGTACAATAGTTCCACGTCTTATGTGAGTACAGCTATACACGGCTGGCTTCACTGCCGCGTTCACGTTTTGCTTCTTCAGATAGCTGGTACTCTTTAGCTGTGAATGAAATAGAGTTTCAACACTTCTTCACTACTTTTCCATCTGCTCCACTGATAAGTTCTCTTTCTGTCGATTAGGCTTCTGCCATAGTGGTGGTGGTCACTATGGCAGAAGCTAGTTTTCCATCTGCTCCACTGATAGGTTTTCTTTCTGTCGATGAGGCTTCTGCCATAGTGGCGGTGGTCTTTAATTGTATTCCTACTTTGTATCAAGTACTTTTTGATAGCCTGGCGGGATCTTGTCCATGGGGTCGCGAAGAGTCAGGCTCGACTGTGCGACTGAACAACAAACAACAACTTTTTGATCCTAGCTCTTTAAAAAATATGTAAGGTGGATTCTTTAACAAAGATTTCAAATCGTTTGAATTGTTTCATACAATATAATTTTTCTGCTTTTGTTCGTAATTCATTCATGGAGTGTCGTTATATTTATACAGTCCCCGGGTGGGAGCAATGGATCCTCCGATTTCATGGGCGCCTGCCTGCTGCCGGCCAGCTGGTTGGTGGGGGAAGGCCCACCTCCAACAGCCACAATCCTGTGCAATGTGTCACCACACTGGGGACGTTGCATGGCAACATTCTGGGTTTGGGGCAAAATTCTTTATCATTTTGTGGCCAATTTTACCATAGAGTTTGCCTGAAAACCAGAGTGTTGCTGTGTGACATCACCAGTGTGATGACATCACTTCAGTGTGATGACGTCACCCCGCCCCCCCCCCACTCCTGGAAAGCTCCCCTCCCTGTCTGCACGAGGTAAGGACCTGGCACCTTTAGTTAACCCTGTTGATGAAGGTTGGAGCCAAGTGGCCCCTAGGTTTGCCTACTTCAGCATGAGAAATTCCTGGAGATGTGGAGGCGGTACCTGTGGAGGGAAGAATTTGAAGAGACTCCCCATCAGTGGCAGGGACTTGGCCATGTTTGTCACTGCTGATGCCAGCTCAGATATCAGGGAAATACTATATACAGGGAGGAGACTGGCTTAGGCAGATGTCTGCCTTTTCTGAGCCATCACGTGTGGGTGCAGCTTTTATCTTTGCTACATTTCAGGACTTGCAGCCTCCCTGAAGAGGCCCCATTTTTGTGAAAGCCTTACCCCAATTCCTTATTTTTGCCAAGTCCTTGTCCAACACACTGAGGCCAGACTAATCTATGTAACGTCGCCAGGTCCTCCTTGGCCACTGGCAGGGGATGGGGGCCTAGGGTTGCCAGATTCAGGTTGGGAAACTCCTGGAGATTTGGGGATGGAGCCTGGGGAGGACAGGGACCTCAGTGGGGCACAATGCCACAGAGTCCACCCTCCATAGCATCCATTTTTTCCAGGGGAACTGATTTCTGTAGTCAGGAGATGAACTGTCATTCCGGGGGATCCCTGGAGGCTGGCATCCGTAGCTCTACAGCTTACATAGTTCCCTGACCAAACTTAAAACCAATCTTGCCACAAGTGGCTTAGTGAAACATCACTGCTGGTTCGGATTGCCAACCTCCAGGGGGTGGCTGAAGATCTCCTGGGATTACACCACATCTCCAGGTGACAGATCTTTTCACCTGGAGAAAGTAGCTGCTTTGGAAAGTGGACTCTACGGCATTATACCCCTTCCCCAAACCCTGCCCTCCTCAGACTCCACCCCCCAAATTTCCAGGTATTTCCCTACCAGGAAACTGGCGTCCCTACTGTGAGTTTGCAAGTAGTCTTCCACCAGCATAATCCATGCTGTGCGTCTGTATTTACAGAAAATTTAGCTTCCAATCTGTGTAGGACAAGTGTGGTTTACACACTTGCCACAATCTTAAAAGCCCTGCTTTATGTGTATTTGGTACTGTACATGCATATATGTGATAGGCACTGCATGTGAGCTATGCACTGAAGTTATATATTTCCTGCATTGTGCAGGGGGTTGGACTAGATGACCCTGGAGGTCCCTTCCAACTCTACGATTCTATGATTCTGCCTCTGAAATAGTGATACAATTTATGTTTCACCTTATGGTGAAGCCAAAAACATATAATTGGCCATCACAGAAGTATAATCTCCCACCAAAGTTTAATAAACTATAAAAAATAAATTATTTTAAATGCAAATACTGATATTTTTTTTATCCTTTAAACTTTTTTCCGCTTCAGTGTTAAACGCAAATTGTATGCCTTTTCTGTTGGTTGGTTCATTCTTTCTACTTTTCCATTCCTACAAAAGGGGGGAAACATGGCGAATGAGACGAAGAAGTAGAAGACACATAATGAGGCTGACTTTTAAAGGGGAAGATGATACACTAGCTATGACATTCAACTAGTTCAGTCTTGACAGATTTTATTTATTTTTAAACGACTTTTCTTGTGTTCACACATATCCTATATGTGTGTGTGTGTGTGTAACAGCAAATATACTACAGTAGAAAGACAAAGTAGGACAACCTTGCTCATATAATTAAAACTCAACTAAAATTGAAACACAAAAAAGCTTTACATCTACTGCAAAAGCTGAGGAACCACATAGCTTTCTTCACCTCCTCTGGAAGCTGGTTTACCAGTATGGGGGAGCCACTACTGAGAAGGTTGTTCATCTTGCCATCTTTTTAAAATGTGTTGAGGGATTCACCGGATCTGTTGACCAGATCTTAAGGTGTGTAGATTCCAGGCCATTGAAGGCCCTGGAACATCAAGCTTGAACTTAACCTGACTGCAGGTTAGGGTTGCCAACCCCCTAGAGGTACTTGAAGATCTCCTGATATTACAGTTGATCTCCAGACAACCAAGATCAGTGGCCCTGGAGAAAATGGCTGCTGTGGAGGATTGACTCTATGGCATTATACCCTTCTGAGGTCCCTCCTCTCCCAAACCCCACGCTTCTCAGGCTCTGTCCTCCAAATCTTGAGGTATTTCCCAACCCAGTGGTGGAAATCTTACTACTGATCGCAGATTATTCAAGGCGTGGTACATGTGATCATATTGTTCACGTACTAAATAAAAGATGGGCAGCTGTATTCTTCACCAAGTCATGTTCTATCTTCAAAGATAGCATCATGTAGAGTGCCTATCAGGCCTGGAAATTATTGAAGTATGGTTCATTGTAGTGAGGTCCAATTTATACGAAGGAGAGCCTCTGGAAAAGTGTACATGGCCCCAGTACCAGCCTATTTAGCAGTTCTTGGTACAGGAGTGTTCTATGTTCTTAATCCATGCTCCAAAGTATATATATATCCTGGTATTTCCCACTACCATCCACTCTGTCTGGTCTAGATTCAGCTTTAGATTGCTCTCTCTTATCCACTTGATCACAGCACCCAGAGATTAGTTTTTGGTTCCAGTGTAGGCATATATCTCCTGGAAGGCTGAGCCAGTTTTTGCAATGACAAATTTCTATTTTTATAAACTGACCTGAAGGGACAAATGTAATGAGCCATGTTGACTTCTCTTCTTCCTTTTGCTCATATCATTGGTTTTGGTGGATTCCTTGTGAGCAGTGGTGGCAAAATGTTTGCAGGGAAGCCTGAAAGTATCCAGATTGCTATAAACTGAGACAGGAGAAATAGTGAGTCTCATTATAACAACAAAATCAGCAGGTAGACGGTCAGCCCGCTTCTCAGTCCAATGTCAACAGTATTTACTCAGAAGCAAATCCCTTGGATTTCTATGGGATTTAACTTGTTATAATTACACATAGGCCTCTATGTAGCCTTATTGTAAGATAAAGAGAGCAATCCCTTTCTTTAATCCCCAGCTGCAGGAGATGTTGGCTAGATCATTCTTGCTTTGCTTGCCACAATGTCCAAGAGGGAGAGCCTAATGTTCCCAAATTCTTAATCAGTGCCACATGTGGAAAACATCTACCGTTAAATGGCATCGCAGCAAAATGACAATCTTCCCATTCCCCAGCAGACTTCAAGCACCTTTGAGGAAAGGAGATTCCTTTGGTCCCAGATCATGTGTCTCTTCTAAGGGAAGTGTTTGATTGACCTTCCAACTGCCAGCTTAATTTATTGGTAAACACTCGAGGATAATTTCTGAGTGCTAATATCTCCTTCCTTTTTATGTTGGCAGAATGCTTTATTGAGTTTTGATAGAGAATCAGACCATTTTTGATTTAGCATTAAGGTGCCCCCCCCCTTCCAACAGTACATTTCCTACCGTGTCTTTCCAACTGATCTTTCAGCTCCATGAATAACTTCTTCTTTGTAGTCTGCTGCAGTTTGTACAAATAGAGGCAGTTTTAATTTATCTGTGTTAGATGCATTTTTTATGTCTAGCTCATCAGTTACTTCTCTGGTTGTCTGATCCACAGTGCAGTTAAGCCAATGAACTTGTGCTTAAACCAATTTTACTTTAACAGGTTGTGGTTTGAGTGCTGCTGATGTGGTTGCAAAACAGGCCAGGAGCTCGTTTTTTTAAATGCTGTTCATGATGGGGAATTGCAGAGTGAGGTGATAATGAGGTGACGGAATGCTGAGGTGGTCGAATGGACTACTTCAGATTCCAGGTGAAGGATTATGTTGTTCAAGCTTCCCCCACATTAATAATTCCCTGTGTGTAGAACTCCAGCCCAGCTCATGAGGGCTGGGCTAGAATCTTCCTGCTTTTTTCTTTTTCTTTTTTTGTAGTGAGGTTTCATATGGTTTTACCATGTGCAGTCAGGGAGACGTGTACTGTAGGCCAGCCAGATTTATTTTTCAGCAAAATAGTCTTAATTAAATTATTAGAATGGTTGGACTTATTGGTGGAGAATGTAGATGTGGGCAGAGTGGCCCTTGGGTGGGGTGAATTGGGACTTGGAGTAGTGTCATGCTTCCCGGACGATGCTGCCAATCAAGTGGGCACTAGCATCGGTGCAGAACAGTTTTAGCCCCAGGCCAATGCCTCTTACTTGGGTGATGAGGCTCATGAAAGTCTCGTGAGACTTGGAAATGTTGCAAGGCTGGGGGAGTGGGAGGAGCTTGTCCCAGGTCATGTGATGCTCTAGGGGCTGTACTGAATCTGGGTTCAGTTCTTTCTCTGGATGAATACAGTATGATACTTTTGTGGCTAAAGGCATACTAATTAATCACTGAGAGGTCTTGATTAATGGTCAGAGAGCTGACACTGCAAGTGTTGGTTTCTTTATGGAACAGCTGTTTTCTTAACTGGGTTGGGATGGGGGTCTATTAAGTTCTGCTAACCCTGCTGGGTCGTCTGCATTTGGTTATGGTCCCAAACTTGTTTATTGGCCCATGAAAAGCCGGGGAGAAAGGAAACTTCTCTCATATCAGTGTGGTGGTAGTGGTGGGGAGAAACCAAAAGGCAGGCTTGTCAGCAACACTAGAGGAACATAAAAACTTATTATTACAACATCAGGAGTCGTCAATCACCTTACTATGCTGCAATGTAGATCTGGCTTAAAATGAGTTGCATTGAGGCTCCGTTAAGCCAATTGTTATCTGCCATTCAGGAAACTGCATGATGGAGTAGGTATTTTTATATATCTAGCCTTTGCAAAGCTAGGCTGTTGGTCCTTATTGTGCATTGGTGAATGGAAAATACTTTGCAATGATCTATGGTCTTGATGCCACACAGAGGGAATATATTTTTGGTGATAGCAGACATAACCTGTTGAGAATTTTTAAGGTTAGAATCTTTTCAACAACACTTGGGGGATGACATTGCTTGGTAATTCTACCATTCAGGTGTCACCTTTACTCGTGTAATGGTGACAGATGATGCATCCTTCAATTTCTGTCAGAAGATTTTAGTCAGAGTAGATGGTCTTGTAAAGTCCTTTTTATTTCCAGGAAAGTTTTATTAAAATATTATTCTGTTATGCCATCCATCCCTTACTATCACTGGGCTATATTTCATTGCAAGGTTGGCTTTGTCCAATTCATCTATGCATAGCACAGGGATCACATTATCTAGAAGAGATCTTTGATTTCAGAGGCGACCTTCAGGAGATCTTTGAGCTGGCATTTTCATAGAAAATATGCTTACAGCTTGAACCATAAACCATGAACATTATGAGAGAGGTCTAGGGACCAAACTTTAACAGATTTCTTTAGTGACTCCTTCCCAAACACTAGGAAATGCTATGTTGAGAGCCAGTGTGGTATAGTGGTTAAGAGTCTCTGGGAGTCTCTGGGTTCAGATCCCCACTCATGCTGTGGACTCACTAGGTGATCTTGGGCCAGTCACTCTTGTCAGCCTAACCTCAGCGTTTCTGTGAGGGTAAAATGGAGGAGAGGAGAATGTTGTAAGCTGCCTTTGGTCCCCATTGGGGAGAAAGGCAGGTTATAAATGAAATAAATGATTTGTTTTTATTTTATTTTATTAGATTTATATCCCGCCCTATCCCAAAAATGGGCTCAGGGTGGCTCACAACAATTAAGATTTAAATAAATAATGGTACCATATAATAAAACCCAGTTAAAACAATTTGATAATAAAACAAGATGGCAGCAAAAGCAAGACAAAAACTCCAGGGCAATCCTTAATGCCTTTGTAGGATGGATTAGTCCAAAGGTGTATTTCTATTATATTTATATCACAAACTAAATTTTGTTCTTTTTGTTTCCACTGTCAGAACCCAGGAAGTAGATTAGGTTTGCTAGGTCCCTCCTGGCAACTGGTGGGGGATGGGGGGGACTTACCAGTAGAAAGAAGAAGGCCTAGGCCATGTTACCGGCATCACAGAGGAAATGACATATTCACGGCAGTGACTTCTGGGCAACACTATGGTATTTGGGCAAAAACTCTATAATGAAACCGGCTTCTACCATAGAGTTTTTGCCCAAATACCATAGTGTTGCCCAGAAGTCACTGCCGTGAATATGTCATTTCCTCTGTGATGCCGGTAACATGGCCTAGGCCTTCTTCTTTCTACTGGTAAGTCCCCCCCATCCCCCGCCAGTTACTAGGAAGGACCTGGCAAACTCTTTTTTATATATGGGGGATGGATTTAGAAACAATTGTTTGTGTTTGGCATCTCTTATGTTCTTATGTTTAATGAGGTAAATGTAGTCTGGAAAATGACTGTTCCTAAGCGCCTAATTATCTGGGACCTCTGTGTGGTGAGGAAGTAGTGCACCTTCTTTACCTACTATGCAGACATCACCATATCTGAGCCAGGGTCTCTGTGTGAAAGCATGATTATTAGGATATTATTATTATTGTTATTGCTTGTATTCTGCCTCTCCGCAAACAGGTACCCAAGGAGTTTAACAATTGTATACACTTCAGTTATAAAGTCAAACACATAATTAATGAATAATGACAAAATTGAAACTAAACTCAAAACCAGTCCAATCGATTGGGATAACTAGAAGACAGTAGCAATAAAAACAACTATGTAAAATTCAGTGCCATCGAAAAACAAGAACTCAAGGGATGGAAATTAAACTGAACTAATCCATTAAAAGACTACTGAAATTCTTAAAAGGATTTGAACTGGTGTTTTAAAGACATGATCCAGAAATGGTGCAAGGGGAAGGGAAGGACGTTCTATGGCTGGATATCTTGTCTGCATGATTTTTTCCCGTCAAAACAAGGAAACCCCATGGAGGCACCATTTGTGTGATTTCTTCTACCCTTCCTTTTTGTGGAAAAGGCATTATGAGAATAGGATTATAAATTATAAACAGTTAAATCCCTGGGAGTGACAGGTTTCTTAAAAGGCTTTCTGGAACAAATGTCACCAAAATGCCTGTAATGATGATGCAGATCATACTTCCTGGGGAGTTCCATAGTTTAGGGGCTGTAACTAAAAAGGTCCTGCTGAGGGCCAACAGAACTTCTGACAGCATGGTGTTTTGCAATAAGGACAGTCCAGATGATCCTAGAATTTAGAACAAGTTCAGAGAGATGGATGTGGTCCTTCAGTTGCTTTGGACTTAAGCCATTTAGGACTTTAAAGGTCAAAAGGAGCCCTTTGAATTGAACTATGACACAGGGTGGGAGAAAGTGCACTTGATAATGTGTTTTGCAATGGACCCCTTTTAGCATACTGGTTACAGTATTTTGCGCCAGTTGAGATTTCCAGATCCATCTACAAAGGCAGCCCCAAATAAACAATGCTGGTAGACTAGTATGGCTGCAACCAAGGCATGCTGTTTTTCCAGGAAGTCAAGTAAGTTTTATATTTTTATTTGTTTTTATATATATTTTATATTTTTAAATTTTTTCTTATAAATTATTCACCATTATATTAATTATCCCAGATTCCCAGGTTCTTGCCTGAGCTTTCAAGGGGAATGGGAGCTCATCCAGAACATCACATACATCTATTTTTCAAATCTACTTTTATTCTGACTCTTATCTGGTTCATGTTTCAGTCTATTCACTCTTACCCAGTGCTTCACATTGGTTCAGTGAAATATTCTGAAACGATTTTAGTCTTTCTGCATTGTGATCTTGCTGTCTAGTTCTCTTTCCATTTTCTCTTGAACCTGCTATTGATCTTATTTTGTTTTCACTTGTTTCATAAGGTGCATACAAACAGCATGTATTGTAGGGCACAGTGCTGCAGTTTGGAGGAACAGTCCCCCTGTAAGCTTTCATAACTTACTTAGGGATTTTAAGCAAGAACACTTTTTCCTTCACCCACCAAAGTTCTTCTACTCAGCTATTTAAAGATACAGGAACTTCTGGTGCTTTGCTCTAGCAGGATGAATTGCATAGTAAACATCTAGTTTCAGAAAATCTATGACAGTCTAATCGAAATATATATGGATGTTTGCTGAAGTGTACGGCACTGTGCCTTGGAGCTTTCAGTGGCCTGCTCTTTTCCAGCTCTTCAGTCAACGGGGTACCATCTGTGGGTACCAGCTCTTCAATAAACAGGTACCATCTGGAGAAGAGCAAGTGCCTAGATACTTCATGGTGGGAAACTGGGAATGATTTGGCTTGCTTTGAATGGCATAATTGACGGAGTAATGGTGACTTGGTGTGTGGTGGCATGGTGCAAAAAGAATTGTCCTCAGAGTATTTTGCATGCTGCACCTGTTGTGCCCAGAAGGAGCGAGATGGTGGCCACCATTTATTGAAATGGCTTCTGTGACCAGGTTTTCTAGTTATTGCATATTTGTTGAGTTAGAGATCTTTCCTGAATGTTTGTGGGTATTACTTAATATTGTATTTGATCAATTTGCTTACAACTTAATATTGTATTTGATAAGTTTGCTTACAGAAAACTGTTTTAGCATTCCGGTAAGTGTCGTCCTTTTTGTGTGTTTCAGCTTTTAGAACAGTGATGACACAGAACTGACCATCTGATCACAGTGAGTACTCCCTGAGTAACTGGCATTTGGATAATTTTTGTGTACATGATATTAGACCACAGAAAAATAAACGGCACCAGAGAAAGTTAAAGAGGCACTGAAGCAAGTGCAAATTAGTATAAGTCCTGGTAATTTCAATAGGATTTAGGGGTGATTATGTTTTTTTTCTATTGTGTATGTGATTTATCATCTGGATATAGGGACAGATTACTCATAGGGGTTGATCCAGTGAGTATGTTTAAGGGTATCGTTTATATTTTACATACAAGCAGACTCACCCCCAATAACATGCCTAGCCCAATCTCTTGATGGCTAGCCCAGACTCATCAGATTTCAGAAGCTAAGCTTTGTTGGCCCTGGCTAGTACTTGGATGGGAGACCACCAAAGAAGTTCAGGGTCAGGACATGGAGGCAGGCAAGGGCAAACGACCTCGGAATGTGTCTTGCCTTGAGGAACCCCAAGGGAGTCACTATAAATCGGCTGCGACTTGACGGCACTTTCCAGCACCAAGTAGCTCTAGGAAGGGATGATTTGTAACAGAGAAGTAGAGAGGTGCTAATTCTGCAGTTTTAAAACACATGAGTACATTGAACTTACACAACAATGCTAATGGTTGGATCACTGGTTTCATATTTCTTATGAAGGTGTGTATGTGAAAGAGAAAGACAATAGGTGCGTTGTGCCAGGAGACAAATTCCCCAGCATCTAAGGATCAGCACTGTGAGAATTGACATTGTGTGCACAGTGCCATGTGCTGAAGAGGCTTTTTTCATCCCCCAGTGTCTTTTGGGGTGTCATGTGCAGCAGCCTGTTTTTGCCGATGAATCATCCTTGCGGGATTGGAACAATAATGGCTGTATTGTAGCGTTTATTAATTCTTTTGCTTTCAGTGTTGTCACATCTGAAAATGATGGCTTCTCATTTATGGGAGAAATCATACTTTGGTACTGTTTGATACTATTGTTATTATGGTTTGTTTGCTGTTCGCAGAATTCAGTTGCAGAGTTCTTAGTCATTGGTAGAAATTAACAAGCTGTACTTTGGTAAACTGAATGAAAATGGCTGGTGAGGATAAGGAATTTAGGATCTGATTGTGCCCATCATATTGAACAAAAAAACCCCATGGTTCTGACATATTGAATCTTGCCAAAACGAATAATTCTAAAGGATGGTTGTGTGATCAACATATAAGTGCAATGGAAGTTTTCACAGGCAATGGGGTTCTTTTCAGTTTGGATTCAGGGAGCCCATGACTGAACAACACTCCATGTTTTAAACACAAAATGTAGTGTGTTAGTTCCCTCTAGTGCTCATGGTAGAATCTCACCAAATCACTGTGTTCAGCATTGGAATGGTAAATCTGGGAACCAGAAGGCAGGATGAGATGTGACAAAAAAGTAAACAACAGCCCCATGGTATCTATATATCTAATTGCAAAGGCGCCCCCTGTGTGCGGATATCTAAATCCACACATCGGGGGCACCTGGGGGGCAGGGAGATTTTCCTGCACACTTGGGGCAGTCCCCAAGTGTGCACAAAAATCTAAAAAGTAGAAAAAAATATAGGGGGGATATTTAAATCCCCCCAAAAGTAATAGAGCCTTCCCTGCGCATGCGCAGGGAAGGCTCTGGGAACTTTGCCGCAGGTTGACATTTGGAAGCCGCTCAGGCCTTGCCGCAGGAGCGGGAGGAGGGAGGAGGAGATCAGCAGCAGTGGAGGAGACCGCCAGAGCTGAGGGGCAGGAGGAGATCAGCAGCGGCGGCAGAGGAGGAGACCGCCAGAGCCGGGGAGGGGAAGGGGAAGAAGGAGATCAGCGAGGCCCGGTGGCTGGAAGCCACTCGGGCCTTGCCGCCGGGGGTGGTGGAGGAGAGTGGGGGAGGGGTGGTGGAAGAGGTCAGCGCGGCCTGGTGGCTGGCAGCCACTCGGGCCTTGCTGCCGGAGCCGGGGATGGAGGAGATTGGGGATGGGGGGGAATCAGTGGGCTTGGTGGCTGGCAGCTGCTCAGGCCGTGCCGCCGGTGTCCAGGGATTGGGGGGGGGAGGCTTACCTGCTGCTGCTGCTGCTTTCTCTTCCTCCTGCTCTGCGTGGAGCTCTCCCTCCCCCTTTCTTGTATCTCTCTATTTCCCAGTAACATGTCACTATGATACCTCAAGCATCTAATGACCCTGACCATTTCCCCATGTGGGCTCCACAGCTCTGCCTGTCACACAGTGTCATGGTGCCAAGACATAAGATGTATTTTTTTAGACATTACAGAGAAGCAATGGGGATTAACAGAGAGGTGTAACTTTTGGTGGCATCCTAGAAGTTTATTCCAATGTCTGGTTCTGTCCTAGTATCCTTATTTTGATACGTGTTTTAATGAAAGCAATTTTCAAAGGTTTCAGACAGTATTTATTCACAGTGTTTTTGTTATGTGCCAGTTTGGTATGGCAGTCCCATTAAAATATATGGTAGACATTCAGCTATATTGTATGCCTTGATATGAACTCACATTTTGTTTGATACAGAAGTCGTGTAAACTGTAGTCTATACCACTGGCAGGTATTTATCAATGATCTCCACATGTATTTTGAAGCAAGCACATAATAGAGAAATACTTTGTGACTTCAGTGAGATACTTACTAGGGTTTTAGTGCAAAGCTCTGAAATAAGTTACTGTTTAAACTAGAAAATTGTTGATACGTTAGGATGCCAGATAGTAGAACTGGGAGCAATGACAAAGCAATGACATTTTGATGCATATTTGCCATACCCTTGAAGAGTTAATTTATCATGTTGATTGAAGCTGTTCAGCCTCAAGCCTAAATCCACTAAGACAGTGGTACTCAGAGAGAGCCATATTCACAATTATCAGCAACCAAAAAAGCCACATTTACTTCTGTCCTTGGTAGGGTTGTCAGCTCCAGGTTGGGATATCCCTGGAGATTTTGTGGGTGCAGCCTGGAGAGGGTGGGGTTTGAGGAAGGAAGAGACCTCAGCAGGGTATAATGTCATAGAATCCACCCTCCAAAGTAGCCATTTTCTCTAGGGGAACTGATCTCAGTGGTCTGGAAATCAGCTGGAATTCTGGGAGATCTTCAGCTTGGCAACTTTAATCCCTGTCATCAGGCCTGCACCTTAGGGAGTCTAGTACCTTACTTGTTGTTCCTCTGTTGGCTTCTGTTTCAAGGTGAAAACCAACTGTCCACCACAGGCCCCACCATACAAGGTCCTTGCCCACTTTTGTGAAATGTGGAGCAGGTGCCACATTGGGGACCATTGCTTGGAAGAGAGTCACATGTGGGTCTTGAGCTACTGAGTATTACTGGTTTAGGATTAACAACTAAGATGCACGCAGGTGTAATTCAAAGATACACTGGTGTGTCTTGAGGTACACGTTCTTTATACACAAACACACACACCCTATAGTGTAGGAACCAGAAATGGGCAGTGTTGGGCACATGTTGGAGAGGAGCAGAGCCCATCTGGTATCCTCCCAAGCCTCACCCAGCCCATGTCCTGACCTCAGAAAATTCTGATGTAAATATAAATACTCCAAGTGAATTCAGTGTAAGTTAAAAAGTCCCCTCCCTATCCTCTTGCCATGCCAACATAACCACAGTGTAGCTTAGGATACTAAGTCTGCTCTCCTAAGCGCTATATCCATCCCGCCACATCAGCTGTTTCTCATATAATATGGTGTATGGCATGGGTGTCACATATCATATTTAGAGAAAAGGGAACACTTTGCACAGGCAACCAAGGATGAGAGCCATCATTCTTTAGCCCATTTCTAACACTTCTGTGCTCAGAACTCTTATAGGTGCTTTGTCTCAAGACGCAAACACCTATCTGGATCTTCTACTCCTTCTGCTGGAGATTCAAGAACAGTGCACCCTGGACAGGTAAGCAAAGAATGAGGATCCTTTGCCTCAAACTATGACTACTGCAAATGTCTCTCTCCCCCAACTCCCACAACATTTGTGCACTGTGTATAGGCTCACCTGATTAGTCCAGGCTACCCTGATCCCGTCAGATCTTGGAAGCTCAGCAGGGTATGCCCTGGTTAGTACTTGGATGGAAGACCACCAAGGAAGTCCAGAGTTGCTACATGGAGGCAGTCAAATGAGCATCTCTGGCCTTGAAAACCCTAAGGGGTCACAATAAGTCTGCTGGGTCTTGATGGCAAAACAAAAAATCAACTCACTAACACTTCCTCTATCAACAGTTGCTAGCAGTGCCTCCCAAGAAAAGGGTGCATGGTTCAGAAAGCCCTCCATCCCTTGTAGATAGTCTTGCATGACAGCACACCATTGTCAGTATGACACCACACCATTGTAACCCCACATGAAACAGGAAAGACAACCACATTTCTGGGTTATGACCTGCCCCCTCTATTCACACCATTGCTAATGCTGGCCAAACATTCATGATGACATTTGCCTTGCAGGGTAAGAGCTCCATGGGGAAACAGAAACAGAGCTCCAATGCAAGTTCTTACAAGGGATGGGTAAGTATTGGTCCAGTGACTGCCCAGTTTGGGAAACACCCAAGGGTGACATGAGAGGCCAAGGGGGACGTGAGAGACCAAGGGGGACGTGAGAGGCCTAGGAGTACCATGGTGGTGCCACTCTTTCAAATCCAGAGCTCACACAATGTGCAGGTTGCTTGACCCCACATGCTGTGGTGGTTGTGGTCATTGAAAGCAGTGGACCCTAATCTGAAGAACCCAGTTTGATTCCCCACTCCTCCACATGAAGCGTGCTGGGTAACCTTGGGCCAGAGTTTGGGAAACACCCAAGGGGGACATGAGAGGCCAAGGGGGATGTGAGAGGCCTAGGAGTACCATGGTGGTGCCACTCTTTCAAATCCAGAGCTCACACAATGTGCAGGTTGCTGCATGCTGTGGTGGTTGTAGTCATTGAAAGAACCCAGTTTGATTCCCCACTCCTCCACGTGAAGCCTGCTGGGTAACCTAGGGCCAGTCATAGTTCTCTTAGCCCCACCTATATCACAAGGTGCCTGTTGTGGGAAGAGGAAAGGAAAGGTGATTGTAATCCACTCTGAGACTCCTTAAGGTAGAGAAAAGTGGGGTATAAAAACCTTCTCTTATTATTATTCTGCTTGTGTTTTCAACAGGGGTAGACACAAGGATGGACCCCATTCACAGTGCTGTATCAACCACATGTTGAACCTGCAACACAACCAATAGCTACTGTGACTGGAGTACATATACCTGTTCCGTTGTGTGGTTTCCAGTACTCTTGTGCCCATCATTCGAAAAACCGCAAGATAATTAATGGACAGTTGTTTGACTGTGGTATGTGTCGTAGACATGCAGTGATAGAGGCGTTCCTACTTGTGATTCTGATGCATCAGTACAGCTTTCAAAGGCACAGGGGTCTTGCTACAAGAATGAATCTTGCTGCAGGAGAAGTGGTAGCCCCATTCCACAGGGGTCTTGCTACAAGAATGAATCTTTCTACAGAAGAAGTGGTAATCCCATTGTCTGGCTTTAATTCCTGTGCAATAAATGTTTGGATTGTTTCACAGCTATGTCTTTGTTTCAGTGAGCTTTGGTACATGGGGGTCTACCCTCAGCAGTCATCAGCATGGGACTCACACTTGGAGGGAATGGTTCATCTCATCTGATGTCTGCACAACTGTGTTCTAGCAAGGGAATCTTCTGGATTCACAGTGCTCCTGATCACTGCTGATTTGTGATAAATTACACAGGCTATGTAACAGGAAGGTAGATGGAGAACAAGGGTCGCTGGGGTAAATAGCAGGCATTGATTAGTTCAAAACAGTTCACTTCCAATGTGAAAACCAATGTTCTATCCCCTTTGGAGAGTACATCTGGGCATTCTCAAAAGTGGTGACCTATCTATTGCTCTCACAAAGTACATGAAAAAAAATTCATTTTTCATCAGTGGATGAACAAGTGGGTTTGCCAGGTGACCTATCTATTGCTCTCACAAAGTATATGAAAAAACCCAACTGTTCAATTATTCCAGCTTTAATAATACTTAGCAGTACTCTGCTCATTTATGGATATATTCAGCTGATGGCCCTTTACTATCCTTTTTCTAGTTAGTGGTATACATCCTCTTGCTCTTCCCTGTAGCCAGGAGTACATGTAACTTAAATTTCTTAAAGAAACTGTGTCTTTTGTGAGGCATGAAGCAGAAGACAAGAGGTACTACTTCAGCGGCATTCTTACTGCAACTTTCTACCAGCTGACTTCCACCTTTTCCTGTAGTCTTCCCTCCCAGTGTCACACCCTTAGAGAGGGAAACATTTCCCATCTCTTCTTCCTGCTTTCACTTATCTTTTCCTGCTTTGTCTGGATTTGCTTGGCTCTGATTTTTCAGTTTAATTCTCCCTTTAAAGTTCCTCATGGCTGCATTGTCCCTGAAATGCATCACCAGTGTGCCAGATAAATATACACAGTTTTTCTTATGACGGCTTTTCACTGTGCTGCATTGCTAACTGGCTGTAGGAGGTGACGCAAGACATGAATTCTAGTCTGGCCTGCTCTTCTACCATTTGCTATAGCTTGATATACATATCTGGTGAAATGGCATTAGGGTTGCCAGATCTGAATGACAAGCTGGTGGGGGACTTACTGGGACGCGCCGGGAGAGGGAAGAAGCACGCTATGCCTACGTCACCTCCGGGGTGGGGGTGGGACGAATGGTGCTCTGGTTTTGGGGCAAAACTCTATGGTTTGAAGCTAATTCTTCCATAGAGTTTTGCCCAGTAAACAGAGTGTTGCCCTTCCTACGTCACCAACATGCCTACTTCACTTCCAGGAGATGTAGGCATGTTGTGTTTGGGATGGTAACTCTCCCCTGCTGGACAGCTGGCCGGCGCTGGGGGGGGGAGTACCAATCCCCCCCACGCTGGGGGGGGGGGTCTGGCAACCCTAAATGGCATGGAGATAACCTGCTGATGTTTGAGGGGCAGAATGGTACAGTACCTGGAGTGTTGGACTAGGATCTGGGAGACCCAGTTTCCTGTGCCCTGCTCTGGAAGCTCACTGGGTGAGTTCTGGCCTGTCACACTCTCTCTCTCAGACTAGCCAACCTCACGGGATTTTTATTGTGAAGATAAAATAGAAAAGGGGAGAATGATGTTGTAAGCTACTTTGGATCTCCGCTGGAGGTAAAAAAGAGGGGTATAGATATCTAAATAAATATGTAAAGCACATGTTAAAGAAAATGGAGCAGGACCTGGTAACATTTTTATGAACAGCAGGCCTTTAAGCTGTATCACAAAGTGCTTTTGAAAGTCTCCTTAGAGTTCCAGATATCTTGCCATTTGGTGAGGGTCCACACATCCTTGAGTGTATGGAACTAACTGTTCAGGTCCTTGGCTGATAACCTCTACTCTTGCAAGGTACGGGTATCAGTCATGTGCATTAAAAACAGTTATTTTGCCTCTTTCTATGCCTGTAGGTTGGTTACATAGGAAACACTGTTGAAATGGTCTATAGCTGTTATCGTGATTGCCAGAAATTTTTTAGCTCCAGAAAGAAATTTGAAATTATTTTAAATCAGTTCGATCTCTGTCTTTGGTAGTCAAAGATAAAGGTAGGCATTTATTTTGAGCTGGCCTATTTTAACTATATCCAGAAACATTGTATTGGGTAATGCTTAGTTTCCTTATTCAGTGCAAGCTGAATATTTTACGATACTATGCAATCTTGTATTTCAGTAGCGACCTTCATGCCTGCATCCCAGGGGTGCTTTACAATCAGTAAAGTTAAAATTAGATCTGGTAGCACAGAAAAAAAATTGCTAAAACAATCATTTTAGAAATGCTGACTAAAAGAAATCATTTTAAGGTTAGATTTTAAAAGCCTGCAAGCTGGGAATGGTTTCTGCTTATAACTGACAGCATGTTCCACAGCAGAATGTGAAGCTATTAAAACCTCGCCATGCAACCTTAAAAATATTTAGGAATGGGAGAGGGACCAGCACCTGCTGAATTCGGAGAACAGCCAGGTTAGTATGGAGAGAGCTGATCTATTAAATAGGAGGGAACAAGTGATTTAAAGGTCAAAAGAACAATTTCGTAGTGAATACATTTCTTAGCGGGTTGCCCATGATGTGACAGCAAAACAAGAGGGAAATGATAAGATAACCTGTAAGTTTGAAGCAACTGCAGAAAGGCAAGCCAGAAAGTGAGACTGTAATAATGAATCCACACAAAACGAGAAAGAGAGCATCTGGTTTGGGGGGGGGGGAGAAGAACTATAATTTTTCTGTAGGTGGCTAACCCTGTGAAACCTACTTGAGGCATAATGGGACAGATACTTGCAGGATTTTTGTCGTTCTGACCAAAGTCTGCATTACTTGGATAAGCAGTCAAATGGTTTGTTTGCTTTTAAATGACTGTGACATGTCTCCGAGGAATGTGCATGATTGTTACTGTTAGCATATTCCCACGTTACAGTGTAAGGTCTCGTCGTTTGGAAACAAACTGGAAAAGGTGAGCTCCATCTGCAGACCTGTGCAAATTGTAACCCACCAAGCTTGAACACAGCCTACCTGCTATGTATAGGATCGCACCAGGACCTCGAGAAACATTCAGTTTTTGTTGCCTGTCTCGGATATCAAAGTAGGAGAGATGTCGGGCACCTGACAGGCAACAATACCTGGCTTATGGGCAGCACCTGGGTTGGTGGATCAGTATCCCAAGATGGGTAGAATGGAAAGGTTACCCTAATCCTTATGTCAGTAATGCCCCATTCACTTGCTTAATATTGGTGACATTTCACTCCAAATATCTGACGACTTCTCCCAGTAGTTTCACATAGATGTTAAGTTGCCTGGGGGACAAGAAGGAATCCTATGGGACCCCATAACATAAATGCCATGGGGCCAAACAATGATTCCCCTAGCACCATCTCCTGGAATTGGTTGATTAAATAAGAGCTGAACCATAGAAGCATGGTATCCCCTTCTCACAGCCCAGCTGGCCTCTGCAGAAGTTGTGGTTGTTGGATGATGGTGTTGAAAACTGTTGAGAGGTCCAGGAGAATCAGCAGGGATGCAATGCCCCCATCACTCTGCCTGCAAAAGCCATCAGTCAGGGATGGTGATCAAGACTATTTATGTCCCAAAGCCAGGCCTGAATCCAGATTGAAATGAGTCTAAATAATTCATCTCCTCCCAAACCACCTGAAGCTGTGTAGGTATCACTGTCTTGAACAACTTGCCCAAGAATGGAACAGTAGCTACCAGGCAGTAGTTCTTTAGGTCATTTGGGTCATGAGGGGGTCTCACAACTGCGTCACTCAAAGTGGCTGGAATTACACCCTTCTGCAGAGAGGCATTTATTACCTCCTGGACCCAGTCAACCAACCCAGCCGTGCATGATACTGATAGCCATAAAGGTCAAGACTGGATGTAGTGGACCACACACTTTGAAGCACGTTGTTTTAACCTTTCTCATAAGATTGTTGTGAGGCTAAACTGGGGAGGGCAATATAAGCTACTTTGAACTCCTTGGAGGAAGGATAAGATAATAATGTGATCTGTCACAGAGTTGCCACAGAGCCATTTATGCAACCTTTCTTCAATCCCTAGGTGAGTACTACTTTCTCTTACACTTAATCAGGGTTGTATTCCAGAACAGCCGCACCCAATAGTGAGAACTTAGTTACGAACACATTGGTTTTAATTAATATGTTGAATTCTAGACACTGAAAAAAATCCTTTTCTATTGAGTTGTGTCAGTCTGATTGTTTCAGTCATCTACATGAGCAATTCAGAGGATGGGAGAAGATCATATGGCCCCTAGGTGACCTCCATGCTACTCCTTAGCACCTGTGTTGTTTCTCCTATAATATGAGGGACAAATTACATCTATGCAAGGGTGGGAAGGTCAAAGAAGATGGGGACGGCAAAGGATGAGATGGATAGACAGTGTCATAGATGCAACGAACATGAAATTGAGCTAACTTCAGAGGACGGCGGAAGACAGGAAGGCCTGGCGTGATCTGGTCCATGGGGTCGCGAGGAGTCGGACTCGACTGTGCGACTGAACAACAACAACAAAGGGTGGGAATAGCTATTCTCAATTGGCCCACCTCAGCATGACTTATGACTTTTAGGTGGTGTTATTCAGTAGAATCATCCAAACCTGTCATCATTTTTATTCATTCCTAGCTCAATACTATCCACATACCAATTTGTTTGAAAAAAATGTATGTTTGTGTGCATGTGGATACCACACACACACACACACAAAACCGCAACTCAGCTTCTTTTGATATTTTGAATATGAGGGTGTGGTTGTTGGAAGATCTTTAAGTCCTAAAATTAAATTATTGCCTGGCGGTCTTGGCAATCTTTTGAATTTTTTGTCATTAGTCAGTAGGGAGTCTGTTCATGTAAACACCCCAAATTATGGCTTCTCTTCACTCACTGAAGGGGATGACTCAGGATTCTCTGGTTATGGAGTGTTTTCAGACTCAGCTGGAAACCATGAATTTTGGTTTAATGTCCTGAAATATTATGGAAACACAGTTTTTTTTTTACATGCAGTTCAGAAAGGAAGCTAAAAATTTCCCACTTTGTATGTGTTCAGCACCTGCAGGTTTAATTAAACCTTTGCTTCTACATAATAACAATAATTATAAGTGAGAAACCTAAAAGAATAAGATCTCTACACACCGTTTTAAGTGTTTGCAATAAGCAAAACTGTTTAAAATGGAAGGCAAGAAGTAATTACACATCTCAAGATTATTTTTAAAGGAAAGTAGTTTTGCAAAACATACATGCAGATTAAAAAGAGACAAATATTAAAGTTGAAGTACTGCAAATGAATATGGAGTTGCTTGGTGTTTGTAATTCAGAGACTCATTTGCTGACAAATCAGCAGTAAAGATTAAGTAAAAATCTGCATTGTGTGATTGAGGAATACAGATTAGGTTGCAGGAGAAAATTGGCAAAGGAGAATGAAACCATTTTGCATAGAGCATGGTATAGCAAAAACTTTGGATTCTCTTTTCTTCTCACCTACTTATATCAGACTTGAAGTTTAAATAGGGGCAAGTGTGGGCCCGAGAAAATCATGTGTGGGGGAGAATCTTGTCTCTCCCCCCCCACTGTCTTGCCAGGCCTGGTGTGGTTTTTGGGCTTTCCGAAGCTGTTGCCAGCCTCCCCCCACCCACCCCTGGGCTGCTTCACCACCAGCAGCCTGCTTCAGCTCCCAGGTTCTAACCACATTCAAGGAAAGGGAAATTAACCCCCCCCAGTGTATTTTTTTAAGATTTCAGATTTTTCTGGAAACTTGGGGAGTTAATTAATAGAAAACAGAGAGTGAGTATAAATGGGCAGATTCTCAGTGGAGGGGGGTAAGCAGTGGGGTACCGCAGGGATCAGTACTTGGTCCACTGCTTTTTAACTTGTTCATTAATGATTTGGAGTTGGGAGTAAGCAGTGAAGTGGCTAAATTTGCGGATGATACGAAGTTGTTCAGGGTGGTGAAAACCAGTGAGGATTGTGAGGCACTCCAAAGGGATCTGTCAAAGATGGGCGAGTGGGCGTCAACATGGCAAATGGGGTTCAATGTGGCCAAGTGCAAGGTGATGCACATTGGAGCCAAAAATCCTAACTATAAATACACGTTGATGGGGTCTGAACTGGCAGAGACTGATCAAGAGAGAGATCTTGGAGTTGTAGTAGATAACTCACTGAAAATGTCGAGACAGTGTGTGACTGCAATAAAGAAGGCCAATGCTATGCTGGGGATTATCAGGAAGGGTATTGTAAACAGATCAGCCAATATCATAATGCCGCTATATAAATCAATGGTGCGACCTCATCTGGAATACTGTGTGCAATTCTGGTCACCACACCTTAAAAAGGATATTATAGCTTTGGAAAAAGTGCAGAAAAGGGCAACTCAAATGATAAAAGGGTTGGAACACTTTCCCTATGAGGAAAGGTTAAGGCGCTTAGGGCTCTTTAGCTTGGAGAAACGACGACTGAGGGGTGACATGATTGAGGTTTATAAGATTATGCATGGGAAAGAGCAGGTAGAGAAAGAGGTACTTTTCTCCCTTTCTCACAATACAAGAACTCGTGGGCAGTCCATGAAATTGCTGAGCGGTCGGGTTAGAACGGATAAAAGGAAGAACTTCTTGACCCAAAGAGTGTTTACCACTTATAGATAGGTGCTCTGGGGCAAGTGATGCTCTGTCATCTTGGTGCTTGGGGGGGTCAACAGTGGGAGGGCTTCTAATGTCCTGGCCCCACTGGTGGACCTCCTGATGGCACTGGTATTTCTGGCCACTGTGGGATACAGAGTGTTGGACTGGATGGGCCTTTGGCCTGATCCAACATTGGCATCTCTTATGTTCTTATGTTCTTAAGAAAAATCTGTTTAGTGCAAGTGTGGCCTCGATCCACATATTTAGGTATCCACAGGTGGGGGCCACACTTGGGAAATAGTATATGGATGTCTTATGTTTTACAATGCTTTTTCACCAATGATATAATAATAATAATTCATCACCATCAAGTTGCAACTGATGTATGGCGATCCCTGATGGGGTTTTCAAGGCAAAGAATGAGCAAAGGTGGTTTGCTATTGGCTGCTTCTCTGTAGCAACCCTGGATTTCCTTGGTGACCTCCCATCCATTACTAACCAGGGCTGGCCCTGCTTAGCTTCCAAGCTCTGACAAGCTTAAGCTAGTCTAG
Organism: Gekko japonicus; assembly: GCF_001447785.1. Lineage (NCBI taxonomy): Eukaryota > Metazoa > Chordata > Lepidosauria > Squamata > Gekkonidae > Gekko > Gekko japonicus. Next base: position 2,419,345 of record NW_015166417.1, on the reverse strand, counting down.
TACTTCATCCAGAAGACAATTTCCAACTATGAAATATAAGACCAAATTGTCTATATTGTTGTGTACAGCTGAAAATGAAAAGGGAGTATTGAGGAACATTGTTTCCAACAATGCTATGTTCAGAATGGGCTGTAACACGGTGGCAAAACACATGCTTTCCATGCAGAACAGGTTACCAAAGAAGGGTCTGAAGTTCTTCCGGAATTAATACTAATCTCTAGACTACAGTTTCCCGAGAGGAAATGGCAGCTTCAGGCAGTAAACTCTATGGCATTGCCAGGAATCTCCTAAACCCAAATTGGCAAATCTATGGAGAAGGTCCTCTAGTTCAATCCCTCCCATCTCTGAATGTTATAGACACTGGAGATCTCCCGTTTGACTGAGCAGACTGTGCTGAATTAGATGACTTGGTAGAAGGCAGATACATATGGTGATGCTGCGACAATGAAAAGCCCCCAAACTTTTTCAGCTAGTGTTCATGTATTTAGCTTATTGTAAAATCTTTATTGTATTAAAGGAGTCCATGATGGAGAAAAGGAAATCAAAAGTTTTTAAAGCAAAGAAAATGTGAATGGTTGGAAGCTTGATATTATGTACTTAGAAGTATGTTCTATTGTAACCATTGGTAAAAATGTCTTAAAGAGCTTAGAAATATAATGTAAATATATATTGGAATGATGACAGGCATAGGCATATACATAGTATATTTCTGGTGGATGAGGAAATTATTTTAACATAACAACAGGAAAAACAATAAAGCTGACTTCCTAAACTCACTTATTTCTAGATAGGTTGGTTTTACTGTCAATAACTAGACTTCGTATCAGTTTCCCTTAAAGGGTTAAAGAACAGATTTTGATTGCGTATTGTCTGACAATGATTAGCATCTGTTAGGAGGAGTAAGTAGTTTATTAAGCTTTACTGTACAGATGGCAATTGGAAGGATTCAGATATAAACTGAATTTTCTGTAGTATCATTTTATTATTAAGACCAGCTGTTTTTATCAGTTAAATAGCAGTAACGTTGGAATAAAACCTTGAGAATTCACACTAGCTGCTATTACTTAGCAAAAGCGGAAATCTTCTAAAGCAAAGCTTGTGTGGCTTGTTTAAGGGGTAAGTATGCTAAATAGAACTATAAATACCAGAAGACATTTTTAAAAAGTTAATTTACTCAGCAGCAACTGGAATGTTCTTTCTGCCATATCTTTGGATCAAGCAAGTGCTATATCAATTCTTAAAGATACTTTTCTAGAGTTTTCTGTCAGCAAATGTAGTAATACAAATCACACACTGAAAGTTGTTGCTAAAGAGAAGTTTTATTTGTAACTGGAGTGGAATACCTCAGCAGAGACAAATTTAAAAGTTATCAAAGGAATAGAGTTGCCAGGAAATGACTAGGAATTGGTGGGAGGGTGTGGGGGGGGGGTTGTAGTATTGTGGGGATTTTTTTTTTTAGTAGCCTCATGTACTTACCAGAAGTTCTTACTAGAAATGACAAAGCGTACCTCTAGGAATCGCTGGAAGCTCTATGGTATCTGGTGATTCCTAGAGCTACGCTTTGTCACTTTCAGTAAGTAAACAAGGCTGTATTAAAAAAACAAAACCCAATTCTCCCAATGCCAGTGCAAGCAGTGGTGGGCAACAGAACAGACAGAACATCCCCACACCCACTGGGGTCTTGGCATCCCTACAAAGAAAATAACTAGATAAGCCATGGTAGATCTGTGGTTGGATCTCTCAGCACCTCTCATTTCCTTTAAAGGCTACAGGGGGGAGCCCCAGGTTTTTTTTGGGGGGGGGCTTGATCCCATGTGCTATTAGTCCTAGTTGGAGAAAATAAGACATTGCCCCTAAAAGGACTAAAAGAGGTTTGGGGAAATATGGGCTGCTTTCACACAGGGAACAGGGATTTTCTTCCTGCATGGGTAGCAGGGAGTCCCCACAGTAAACAGGATAATCCAGAAAACAGTGTGCCCAATCCAAGGACAATTTGTCTGGCTGCCCTTTCCCCTTCCTGAGCTGGAGAAAATATTTTTAAACTTATTTTTTTCTGTTTCAAAGGGGAAACAACTATCTGGGTGCTCCATCTGCAGCCATTATAGTGAAAAAAGGTAGAGTCAAGTTCCCCATTTTAGCCTTCCAAAGGTCTTTCCCCCTTACCTTTGGGTGTCATGTTGTAGTGTTACAGTGCAGTTTGAGAGAAGGGGGGGAGGACAGTTTCCAAGCAGTGGGAGGTGCTGATATCAGTGCCATGTCTGTGATTTTGCACAGGCTAACAGAGAAAAGGGAGGTGAGGTGTAGGAATAGGGTGGTGGCAGCAGCAAGTGCTGCAGGATCAGTGGTGTGTGGATGCTGTTTCTGCAGTGCTGACATTGTGGAGTAGCGTTTGTATGCCCCCACCTAGATTTATGAATGGGAAGGAAAAGTTCAACTCCTATGCCTGAGTATCTTAGCTAGGATTGCCATGAGTTGCTTGCCGCCACTCATTACAGCTGTGGAGGGGGGAGGGGGAGAAGAGAATAAATAGAAATCTGACGAATGATGTCACTTCCAGCACAACCCCAGAAGTGACATCATTGTGTCTGCATTGTACTATAGGACTCCCACAAAATTCTATAGTAAAAACCATAGAGTTTGGAGGGGAATCCTAGAGAATCATGCTGATGTGATAATGTCACTTTCGTAGTTGCACCAGACATGACATTGCAGGATTGGGACACTGTGTATTTACATGTCCCCACCCCCATCCACTTCCTGCTGGTTACCAGCATTTGGCTGGCAACCCTAATCAGATCCCTGATTCAAACTGTGCTTCTGTTTTTAAAGTGAATTGAAGATGTGTAAAGAACTCATCATACAAATTCAGCATTTGGTTTAGTTGCACCAACAGAGTTTCATTTAATTTTGATTGTATTCCTTCCAACTCAGATTGTACTGCTAATACAGGGGCTGGGGGAACATTCATAAGACAGTATTAGAGAACATTTATAAGAGATGGCAGGAAGAAAATTCTTCCTCTATTTCCCTTGAATGTTCTCCAAGAATGGAAACAAATCTGATCAGCCTGCTACCATGACTAATTTAATTATGCTAAAAAGGTAAAGGTTCCCCTTGCTCGAAAGCTAGTTGAATTCAACTCTAGGGGGCGGTGTTCATCTCTGTTTCCAAGCCGAAGAGCCACCGCTGTCCGAAGACGTTTCTGTGGTCATGTGGCCAGCATGACTAAAAGCCGAGGGAAATAGAACGCTGTTACCTTCCCACCAAAGCGGTACCTATTCATCTACTTGCAATTTCTTCCTTTTGAACTGCTAGTTTGGTGGGAGCTCACTCCGTCCCGTGGCACTAGGATCTCAAACTGCCAAACTACAGACCTTCCAGTCTGCAGCCCAACGTCTTAACCTCTGAGCCACCGCAGCCTCTTACTTAATTATGCCAGCATTAAGAAAAACCTAGGTATATTACACCGGGGCGGGAGATATAGTAGTTTGGCATAACTGTGTTTGGGAGCAGTCCCCAAATTACAATACCAATATCAAGAACTAGTTGGGGCTCAACTACTTTGCACTATAATGATGACATTTTGATCACTGCAAAACCAGATCTGTTAGCACAATATTCCTATACCCCCAGGAAGGTTTGTCTGCTCTACCATTTTCTTCTGCCTGCACATGAAGACTCTTCTGTGTTTTTGTTTCATTTGGCATTCCCTCACTGAATCTCCTTCTTTATGTGTGTGTGTGTGTGTGTGTGTATTTTTAAGGTTATTTTAATGACTCTTCACTGCGTGGGGGACCCCAACCTGGGTGGAACAACAGCATAAAACTGTTTTAAATAAAATAAAAATTAACGTATCTTTTCAAGAGTAGGTGTAGAGGATGTTGTTGTGGCCATACCGATGTATGCTGCAGTGGATCCTTTTTTCACCCAGCTTCAAAATGTGCCTTAAGATTGTGCTGATGGCAATATTTTCGGAGCTTGCTTTACCATCTTGAAGGACACAAAAGCACCTGAGCTTTCAAGGTGATTAAAGGGAGGCTAACACTTAGCATCCAGCACTTTCAGTGTTCTAAGTGCCTCTCATCCATTACTTTGTTCAATTTTATTTATTTACAATGTTACAAGATTTATTTATGTGTTTCCCTTTATCCTTGGCATCCCAGGACTCAAGGCAAGTTCATCTAGCACTTTCAATGTTCCAAGGGCTTCTTGCCCCTTACTTTATCGTTTGTTTATTTTTGCATTTGTGTCCCGCCCTTCCCAAAAGTGGTCTCAGGGCAGGTAACATCAGAATTTCATCAACATTACAGTCAGTTGTCAGATATTAAAACATTTGATTTTCAACAGATTTAACTAAAAATGGCGACATACGCTTCTATATTAGCCCCAGCAGCAGGATAGATGGTAATCATGGGCAAATATAGTAGGGCCGCTTTGCACAGGAGGCCATGTGATTGGACATCCATCGCCTCAACCGAAGGCCTGTCAGGTAATCCAGTTTAAAGGCTAAGGATCAGAGAGAGTGGCTTGCCAAAGGCCACCTAATAAGTTTATGGTTGAGATAAGATTTGAACCCGCAGCCAGTGCCAGTCTCTTAGCTTTTGTGATAGACTAGTTCTGGGTTTAAAACAAACAAAACAAAACTAGTTGCAAATAAATCCAGAACATTGGTTTCTGAACCAGCTGCATCTTCCAGAGTGGTACCAAACATTAATGAGTGATTAATTCATTTGATTTGCTCTACTAGCTTCTTCTCTGTTAACTGTTAAAATGAAACAGTTGCAGCAACAACCACAATCTCAACAACACAGTATTGGCAGGAGTCACGAGGTATTGCAAAAATTTTCAGCCAAGGAAGGCTGAGCCCTGACCTACATAGCCAAGGCCAGCCTGAGCTCATCGGATCTTAGAAGCTACTGTAAGTAGGGTCAGCCCTGGGTAGTATTTGGATGGGAGACCCATATGGACTACCAAGATCTTGACATGGAGGCAGGCATTGGCAGACCACTTCTGAACATTTCTTGCCTTGAAAACTCTACAGGGTTGCCATACGTTAGCTGTGACTTGATGGCACTTTCCACCACCAAGGCAACTACTACAGCCCACATAATGCCTTGTATTAAGACCAACCAAAAGACACAGAACTGTGTGCAAGCTTTTGCATTCCCCAGAAATCTTCTTCAGGCTGGGTGTCCCTTCCAGGAGTCTGGCAAGGAGCACCCGTATGGTGAGATCCACAGCAAAATTTGTCAAGGCTGCATCTTCAGTGGAGGCCCTGTCCATTTTGGAGCACAAAGCTCTGCATATATAGCAACTCCACACAAGGCAGGGTTTTTTTTAAATTTCAGTCATATTTCTTTACTTTGAGGATCCCACATCCTTACAAGCATTAGCAAAGCGTGATATCAGTGAAACAGAGATATTTGAATGGGAGTTACAGAGTTGCCAACTACTGTTCGGGAAATTCATGATGATTTGTGGGTAGTGCCTGGGGAGGGCAGAGTTTTGGGAGGACGTGATGCCACAGAGTCCCCCCTCCAAAGCGGCCGTTTCCTCCAGGGGAACTGATCTCTGTCATCTGGACATCAGTTGTAATTCTGGGACAAGCCCGGGGCTTTCCTGGAGACTGGGAACCCTAGATGGGCTCTGGCTCAGATGTCAGGGCCTGAACCTTGCTCTGAGTCCAGACAACGTTGGTGCTACAGTAGAGTTGAGAGTTCTTCTCTTGGCCTGTGTGGTATAGAACTACATCAGGGGAAGTTAGCCTGGGACAGCAAAGTGGCCAGACTCGTGGCCAGCAGTGAGCCTATAATGTGGATAGAGTTAGACAAGCCATATGCCAAACTCTAAATATGTCACACTCCAAAGGTGACACTGTCCTTCTGGAAACCTTCACGGGAATGTCAAAATATAGGGCCATGTCCTAGTTTTAGGGTTGCCAAATGAATCTTACCTGGTGGCGGGGGGCTCCTGCCCGGATGTGACGTACAGACGCCGGGCACGCTGGGGGCGGGGCCTCAGCCATTTGAGGGGAAAACTCTATGTTTTCCCCTCAAATGGCTGTGGCCCCACCCCCAGCGTGCCCGGCATCTGTACGTCACATCCAGGCGGTGCGCGCGCGGGGGTGGGGTTTCCCCCGGGCCCAATTTCGCAGGGGTGGAAATCGGGCCTCAAAAGCGGGGGGAAAGCGGGGATTTGGGAACCCTACCTAGTTTGCCAGAAGAATGTGTAGCTATAATTGAGAGAAGCTGGCTTGAATCCTGCATAGTTTCTGCCGGTGCAAGGATTGATTTGCACCAGGCAGAATCCAAGCCACTGTTTGCAATTTTTGGATACCTTTGCTGCAGATGGGTTGGTAGTGGCAAGGCTTGTCATGTGCTTTCTGTGATCTGGTATGCAGGGTACAAAGTGTAAATGCAGCCATATGACTTGAAAGGATCACATGCACCTATTGGGCCTATCAGTGCACTCTCCAGGTTTTATAAACATACCTTAAATATGTGGGAACCGAGGCACTTCATGTACTTAGTGTTTTAATAGTTTATGCGTTCTGTTTAATTGTTTTTAAATACGTTTTTCAAAAACACGTTTTAATGTTTTTGATTTTGGCTGCCTTGGGGACCTTCCTCTGGGTGAAAGGCAGCGTGAAAATTAAATAAATAAAAATGTTCCTGCAGTTGGTGTTTTGAAAATAACCTTGATCATCTATGTTTTCTACGTTTCAAAGGGAAGCGACTTCCAGTTTTATAAAGCACCGAGGCAAAACATCTAAGCAGAAATGTTTTCCAGTTTTAAACTTCGTCTTTTTCACATTTGGCAAGAATGAAAATGGTTGATTGGGAAGTGGCTTTAAATGCCTATTGGTTGTACAAAGCTTGGGTGTGGAGCTTTGTGGAAGGGGATGTGTGTATCATGTGTTTTTAGATGTATTACAGAGGTGATGTCAAGGTGAAAGCAGACTTGCAGAATGGTTGGAAATCATTGATATTCTGACTCTGAGGCTGTAAATGGCTCTGTGGCAGATGGAGTCTTTGTCAAGGAAGAAAAATGGCAGCTCTGGAGCATCGGAGATTTTTTTTTTTTTTTGCTAGCAGCTCAACTCACAGGCTGTGACCTTCCAGTGTTCAGGAGTTATGCTCTCGCTTTAATAAATTGTCCTCTGCTTTTATTCCTTTAAAAGTAGATAAATAGTAGTCATCATAATTCAGGACAAATTGAGTTGTTTCATTATAAAAGAAACATAAGCCTGTTTTATTACCTAAATGTTTTAAAAGGACAGCTTTTAGGTGCACTTGCTTTCCTGACTGGAGGGGGGGGGGGGGGAATTAATAGAAATGTTTAAAATCTCTTTGTTCTCATGATTAAAATTAAAAGACACAGCAGCCTACAAGTGATCCACCCTGGAAAAGCCCCAAATCCTAAGGGGAGAAAAAGTGTGAGAGTGAAGTAGAGTTGCCAACCTCCAGATGGGGCCTGGAGATCTCCTGGAATTACAAGTGATCTCCGGAATGCAAAGATCAGTTCCCCTGGAAAAAAATGACTGTTTTGGAAGGTGGATTCTAAGGCCTTATGAAACCCTGCCTTTTCCAGGCTCTACTCAGATCTCCAGGAATTTTCCAACCCAGGCCTGTCAACCTTAGAGTGAAGATACTTAAGAGCAAAAGGACTGAATAAATACAAGCACACAGCTGACAGGAATTGCTTTAAGAACAGTTACTGTGAACATTCTCAGATGGGGTTGCCAACTGGCCTGCAGAAAAAAGTCCTGTCTGTTAAATAGAGGTTTAATAGAGTGTTATTTATCAGATTATATTATCTACCTCCATGGCAAGGTAGACTTCAGCTTTCACAGTCCCACATGTTAAGAAGAAGAAGTAGTAGAAGGGATTGGATTTAGACCCCACCCTTTACTCGGAGTCTCAGAGTGGCTTACAAACTCCTTTCCCTTCCCCTCCCCACAACAGACACCCGGTGAGGTAGGTGGGGCTGAGAGAACTCTTTTGAGAACTGCTCTTTCAAGAACAGCTCTGACAGAACTATGGCTTGCCCAAGGTCATCCAGCAGCTGCAAGTGGAGGAGTGGGGAATCAAATCTCCCAGGTTAGAGTCCACGCACTTAACCACTACACCAAACTGTTAAGCCTCTGTTAAAGGGACAGAATATTTTTCTCCAGGCCTGTTGCCAACCTTATTTCTCAAAACTTTGTCATCATTTGGGAAGCTTTGTGTGTTATAGCAGAGCATGGCTGCAATCCTAAGGCATAAGCCCCACTGGGTAACACATGGCTTACTTCTGGGTAGAAGTTTAGGGAGCAATCTTATGCTCCCTAAACAGTTACAGAGGTTTAGGATTGCTTCATAAATTATTCTAGATCAGAGCTTGAGTGCTAAATCATGAACAGGCAAACAATAGCCAGTGTTTAATCCTACATATACAGTTTGGTGTAGTGGTTAGGAGTGCAGACTTTAATCTGGGAGAACCGGGTTTGGCTCCCCCCCTCCTTCACATGCAGCTGCTGATGTGCCCTTGGGTCAGTCACAAGTTCTTTCAGAGCAGTTCTCTCAAGAGCAGTTCTCAAAAGAGCTCTCTCAGCCCCACCTACCTCACAGGGTGTCTGTTGTGGGGCAGAGAAGGGAAAGAAGATTGTAAACCGCTCTGAGACTCCTTCAGGTAGTAAAGGGCAGGGTATAAATCCAATCTCCTCCTCCTCCTCCTCCTCCTTTCCCCATAGTCAATACTTTATGATAGTTAACTTGTATAAGCCAACTTTAATTAATTCAGAGAGGTACCTAGAGTTATTTAATATGTACTGCTGCCGCCGCCTTCTTCTTGAAAATATTAACGTTGGCTGTAAATTGCAGATACATCTTCACAGCTTCAAAAAGTACCAAAATAGCTTTGTACAACCACATATAATCTAAACCAGTTTCAAAAGTAAGTTTGTCTGAAGGAATATTGTCTTAAAGCTATACGTTTTGGAGTTGTAGCATTTATTTTTGGATGAGTAGTTAGTTTTAGGATTGGCAGTTTGGTGTAGTGGTTAAGAGTGGTGGACTCTAATCTGAAGAACCGGATTTGATTCCCCACTCCTCCACATGTAGCCAGCTGGGTGACTTTGCATCAGTCACAGTTCTCTCAGAGCTGTTCTCTCAAGAGCAGTTCTCTCACAGCTGTTTCAGCCCCACCTACCTCACAGGGTGTCTGTTGTGGGGAGAGAATGTAAGCCACTCTGAGACTCCAAGTGAAGGGTAGGGTATAAATCT
>NW_015166417.1:2391279-2410003 GCF_001447785.1 Gekko japonicus | reverse complement strand
GCCCGAACCATCTCCCCCCCCCCCCCAATGCTGCTCCTGGGAGATGGAGGACTTTTTTTTAAAGGACCCAACCCAAAAACTCAAACTCACCCCATAGGATTTTACTAAGATTCATTATTTTGCATATAAATTTCTGTGATTTTAATCCATAGCTTTGTGAAAGGTTTCTGCCTTTGACAAATATTCTTACTAGTGCAGTCCTAAACATTTTTACTCAGAAGCAAGTGCCATTGAGCTCAATGGGCTTTACTCCCCTAGTAAGTGTGTTTAGAACTGCAGTCTATATGAACCTCATTTAAACACTGAGGAAATTTAATTCTTCAAAGTGTGAAACTGGTTCATATAATTTTGAGCTTTATCTGTTTAGCTGTTAAGAGTTTTCTTTTCTTCAAGAAATGATCTTCTGCTCTGATGTTACTCCTGGACATTCTGTGGGTCCTTCACTGTTCTTAATTTCAGATGAAAGGTCTTGAGGTCGGTGGGAGCTGCCTGCAGCCTTAAGAGCATATAACATCATCTAAAGGATGTTCAATTGGACAGTTGACCTGTATTGCAGAGCCATAAATAATTGTTAAAATTAAAATTGCAACTATTTCACGACTATAACCGGACCATGTTACTGTTTCTCCTACTTGACAATTGTTAGAATTATAGAAAGCAATCACAGTTCATCACTAAGGAGAGTGACCCCATGCTTTCCAGGGTCAAGGTTGTTGCATTAAAATCTGTTCTCTCTCAAACCCATATGCTTGTGGCCTTTCCTGTGGAAAGAGAGCTTAGTACATTTAACTGCCTCTGTTCCTTACAGTTGTTTGTAAATGTAATGGCGGCTGGTTTCTGGGGAGGAAAACCTAGATGGCTCGGAATTATTTGTAAATAATGATCTGTCTCGTATTGGTCTTTTTTCTGAGTCTGCTGCGTTTCAGTAGAAAGGCTGGCCTTACAGTAGTTATTTGGAAGCTTCCTGTAAGCTCTCATGGAAGTTCAGGCTTGAAAAAAGGACTGATACTAAGATAAATGAATGCCCAAATCTTTTGTGAGTTTGGTAAGAAATTTTGGATGAATGAGAAATACAGGATTTACTTTGGAATACTCAAGTGGTTAAGACGCTGAACTGCAGGCTGTGGAAGGGCGGTAGTTCAGCAGTTCGAGACCCGAGTGTGCCGCATGATGGAGCGAGCTCCCGTCTCTAGTTCCAGCTCCTGCCAACCTAGCAGTTCGAAAGCAAGAAATTGCAAGTAGATAAATGAGGTACCACTTCGGTGGGAAGGTAACAGCGTTCCGCGTGCCTTGGTGTTTAGTCATGCCAGCCACATGACTACGGAAACGTCTTCGGACAGCGCTGGCTCTTCGGCTTTGAAACGGAGATCACCGCAACCCTAGAGTCGGACTCGACTGGCTTTCGAGCAAGGGAACCTTTACCTTTACCTGAAGTATAAGAAGCATGGTTCATGGTGTTTCATGGTATGTTTTGTCATGTGTCTGGATTGCAGTTTGCTGATCACAAGGATCTGAGAAAGCTTCAGAAATGTACTCCTGGTGAATTCGTGCAGTCACAACACAATTTAGAATCTACTTTAATGACTACTTTGTCATGGAGGGTTGAATCCAGACTAAATTTTCCACAGATGGAATGGGAGGTGTAATTTTTGCCAGTTCCATGTGACTGCTACAGGCCCCCCGTTTGTCCCTCACGCCATTCCTGAGGGGTCCTCTGTCCACCAGAAGGAGCATTCCAGGGAGATCAGGGGGCTTCAGCGGAAGGGGGAGAGTCAAGAAAGTTCTGTTCTGCTGGATGGAAGTGTCTTCCATTAGCAGAAAATTTGGTCTGGTTCTAACCTGGATTGTATCGTAAATTGAGAAGAACTGTCTTGCAGCTGAATAAATTGTCATCAGAGTTGTCATCAGAATTATTCCTCAGTTGACTCTAGTTAAAAATGAAGGTAATCAAGCATGGATGATCCTTTAATTATATTGGCCAGGATCTGACGAGCTATCAGACTAATATGAAAGTCTTGTGCTAGCCATTAGTATTTACAATTTAAAAATATTTGCATAGCTAACCCCTGTACTGTATTACAAACTACTTTTGAATTTCCCCCTCAGTTTCACGAGCAGCTTGCTTTGTAGCATCAGGGGGGTGCTGTATGAGAAAAACAAGGCTCCTTGGGTTCATAGAACAAGTTTCACTCTTCTGATATTGGCCATTGACCAGTAATGTTCATATGAAGCTAGATCATTGACTCTTAATTTTTCTTGTATGACTTTTCCACATCCATACCGTTACAGTTGGAGTCCAGGATAGGGCCTCATAATCACTGTTCCCCTGCCCCACCCCCCTGCTGGGGCCAAGCAAGCAGTTGTCTTTATCCCATTCAAGGTGGGCAGAAGCTGCCACCATAAGCCACCATAAACTGCCACCATAAGCCCAAACAGTGTAGGGGTATCCCATTCAAGGTGGGCAGAAGCTGCCAACATAAGCCACCTGCCCAAACAGTGTAGGGACAAGTGGTGGCAGAACCCTGCTCTTCTTCCCTCTCTTCAAAGTGGTGGGGCCATGGGTGAAAGAGGTACCCTGAGGACAGGGCACATGGCAGCTGCCCTGGTGCCCATTGGCTAAGACTGCCCATGCCTCACTGTACTGCAGTTCTTCATGTGCATGCCAATAAAGGCACAAGGCACAGCAATAGTACCTCTGCTGTCTGTGCAGTTATAAAAAAGAAGCAGCAGCTCTGTAGGTACTTGCAACTAGCAGAAGAGGCTTTGTGATCTACCTGAGGGTCCTATGACTTACCATTTGAGTTGGACCACTGTAGTAAGCAACTGGTGGATCCCAGACATACAAACCATGTTATGCTATCTGTCGTGTCAAATACTCCTAGACTAATGGTTAGGACATGGGTGCCAGGCTACGAATTCTGTGCCAGTGAAATCAGGATAATTTTCATTTGTGTAAGTGTAAAATCTAGTTAAACTATAGTTCCAGCAAAGCTTGTTCTGTTGTTACTGTTGCCTTTTTAAAACTAGGAAATAGATTAAAGTGTGAATCAGTAACAATGGAATTAACATCAACCAACAGTCAGACGCCATAATATTAGGGTACAATTAACCAAGCAGAGCTGCTCCATCCATTTCTGTGGGGCTTGTGCAGGTCTCCTACACAAGCTATGACAGTATGAATTAGGGGTGTACTGCAGCAGTGCTTGTGAGTTACTCCTTTAGTTAGTAGCATTCAGCTATCTGAGAAATTATTGGTGCCGTGAATTAGGATTAATTACATCAACAGAAGGATGTGCTGATAATTTTCTTAGTTGTGCAGGTTAATTAAACCCAATTTATGCAGTCTGGTAATATATTTCAGAAAACTGAAACACACATTGTTAGCGTCTTCTTAGAGAGAGTGTCTGGCTTCACATTTGTAAAAGAATGTTGTTGCTTGTGACAAATCTAACCTGTTATTTTTGAACAAAGCATTTGGAATTCAGTTTTTCAGGTACATGACTGTTCAGATACGCAGTGTACAGACTACATTCTGCATTTGCTACAAGGTCTTTAGGATTATTTTACAGTATTTTATATGATGGTACTGGTCTTGCATACTGACACAGTTTAATTTTAATGAATGTTCTAGCTGTCCATTATAACCATTAGTAACAGTTGGAGGAACTGGAAAGACTGCATTAAAGTAGGATGGAAGAAGAGAGATGCTCTTTTTACTTTCTGTATGGTCCTGTATATTTATAAATGTTTGTACACCTTCACAATCTAAATGGCAAACAATTTTGATGAGAAATACTCTCAACTGTTTTCCAGAGAAATAACCTCTTTTGTCTCCTTAGTACCCATTGATTTTTCCTTCAAGGGTGCATTAACAATGCTGATAGAAGCTATGCAGTTAGCATCTACACTTAGCAGGGGAAAGTGCTAAAGTCAAAAGCGTTGTGCCTCTAATATTTACGCAATATTTTGCAGCAGTGCCATATTTGAAGCCGAGAAAGCTGAAAAGAGTACAAAATGCTGAAAAGAGTATGTGTTTGGGGAAAACAGAAAGAACAAACGATGCAAAAAGAAAATGACAGTGAGGTCTTGGTTTAATACATATGTATTCCAGGTTGATGGTTGATTTCATTAGCAAATCTCATTGTTATGCAACGTCTGTTCTTCTGCAGCAAAATGAATATTGTATTCTCACAGGCTGTGTGTCTATTTTCTGTTGATAGATAAATGAAAGGATACATATTTACAGCTTTTTGTGGTCTTTTGTCCATGTCTTTTCTAGAAAAAAGCAAGGCTTCTGAAACTGTGTTTTTAGCTTCCTTTTTGGTTACTCAAGGCTTTTAAAAGCTGTGTATTAATGAATATTTTACTACATAGTACCAAGTACAAATTAGCTGGCATTGCATTGGAGATAGTCAGTGCGAATTAAATTCCTTTTTTCCCTGCGCATTCATGGGGACAATTTTAGGTTAAAAACCTGAGAGCTGTCAGTCTGAGCAAGGCAAGCTTTATTAATGCCACATTATAACAAAAAAGATACTATCTTTTTCTACCATCTTGATATAGAGCTGTTGAAGGAATGTAATTTCCTTGTTATCTAGTAAAATAAGCAAAAAATAAAATGTCCCCAATTATAACAAACTAGAAACCCAAATGCTTCTTCCGAATCTAGGGATAATGTACGTAATGACAATACAGGGGAGGAAATGTAATTTCAGAATACTGTGTTAAATTGTTTATACTGCCATGCCTTTGTTATGGGATATAGCCTGAAATAAGTGCAGCTGGAGGTGACTTCAGAAAGTTCAGTGTTATATTCTGAGTTCCCTGTTCAAATCCTGCCTGAAAGATGTGTAGTAGAAAGCTATAATAGGTATCATGCAAAGTCAATAAAGGACAGCCTTATTTGTACTAATTCCCCTCCTCTGGTATTGTCTGGTCACAAATATTATAGCTTTACTTATTAAGATGAGGCAATGTTTCTTGCTGGCTATTATTTACAATTGTCTTAATATTTTTAAAAGTGATTATTTGCTATAAACTGCCTTGGAATATTGGCTGATCTATTACTCCCCTGATTGTTGGCCAATATAAATTATTCCATGTGGCGGCTGATGCCACATGGTTCATGAATAGCGGCTCATCAGTTGATTTGGTCCAACTACAAATGCCACACAATGATAAGTTACCTTGTGGAACAATTCAATGTGTCCTCCACTTGGTGGCACTAATGTGTGTAACTAGCATAAAAGTGCTACCGGTATATTTGGGATTCCACCTTTCTGATGGTGTGTTAAAGGTCAATGCAAGTTGTATCAAATAATTAGCATTTGATTAAAATCAAATTTAATTGCTCTAACCACCATACTGTAACACTAGAATACAGAGGAGAAATAATATTAGTCACCAAGCCAAATTAATAGAACTTCCCTTAGATTGCACTAATAAATAAAGACTTAAAACAAGCTTAAAACAGCATTCTGTATAAGAATCAAACTACTTTAAAACTTGAAAATTAGACTGTCTCTCTTGCACAATAGATTTTCCAAATGCAACAACAATCTGGAAAAAGTAATACCAGCACAAAATGGGTCACCGTATTTACAATAATTTATATGACCAAAAGCATCCTGTTGACCAGAAAGCATTCTTGCACCTTGACAATAGGAGAAATACAAAAGAGGCATTGGGAAATAATGGGGGTAAGACTACTATAACCTTTGAACCCTAGATGCAGAACTTTCTGTGGTCAAGAGTATTAAAATTCTGAGTATTCCAAGCACTATTGGCATGGCTTTGCAAACCATAAACAGTCTCCTGGTTCAACTGTCATCCAGTTCAATCAAATAGTTATCAAAAGGAAATTGTTGTTTTAGTAGTGGGAACCATAGTGAAACGTTAATGAGTTTCTAGCATAAACAAATTATTTCCTAATTGAGATTTGGCTTCATAAGGATTAAACAAATATTAAAATATCTGGAAAGACGTGTAATTCAGTATGCATAAAAGTAGTGTATATACACATTGCATCAACTTAGCATCATAGCTCAACATTATGGGTCATCTCACAGTACTAGCACTGTTGCGACAGTGCTTTGGTGTACCAACCTTTGGACCAAAATCTACATGTACAGTACAGTACAAACTCAGATATCCCTTTCAACCATAGTGAACACTTCAAGCTGCCTTTATACTGAGTCAAATCATTGGTCTATCAAGAACAATATTGTCTACTCTGACTGGCAGCAGGTCTCCAGGATCTGAGATAGAGGTCTTTCGTATCACCTAGTCCCTGAGGCTCTTTACTGGAGATTTAACCTCAAACCTTCGACATGCAAAGCAGATGCTCTGCCACTGAACCACAGCCCCATCCCACACTGATGTATGTATTCCCCCCATCTCATAATCGTAGAGGAAACAGTGACTGGCACATGTATCCAGTTATGCTATCCAGTCTCTTGCATTTCATATTTCACATGGAGGTTCAGAATGTCCAATGAAAATGTCAGAAAACTATATTTCTAATGTTTCATTGCATGACTTAAGTTGTTTTGTATGAACAGTCATTTACATATGTGTCAGAACACCATAATATCCCTAGTTGGTACTTATTTCAATGGAGTCTTTGTGCAAGACAGGTTTTTGTGGATTTACTGAGGTTCATGTGCCAGGTGTTGGTAAAAGAGTCATGGTGGAATATATATAGAAGTGGACGTGGGAAGTATATCTCTGACCTGGATAGCCCAGGCTAGCCTAATCTCGTCATATGTTGGAAGCTAAGCAGGGTCGGCCCTGGCTAGTTTTTGGATGGGAGACCACCAAGGAATACCAGGATTATGACATTGAGGCAGGCAATGGCAAACCACCTCTGAACGCCTGTTGCCTTGAAAACCCTATAAACTCTATGACTTGACAAAAAAAATATAGGTACATAAATAAATCATGGATAAATATGCAGAACCTACAAATATGCACATCCTACAAGAGTTCAAAATGTACTGTCTGTCTGACTCTAGACATTCAGGGTTTAATTATTGATAGGTACATAAGCCCTAATGGATCAGACCAGTGGTCCATCTAATCCAGCACAGAGATGTAAAATTTTAGGAATGTTTGGGGTGGGGAAAAACAAATGTTGGGGAAAATTTAAATATATGCAATACTTACTTTCCTTTCAAACCGAAGTATCTTTTATGGATCTAGCAACATAAAATGCAAATAGACCCAATAAAAATAGACCCAATTAAAAATGTGAGAAAGAGTTGCAAAAGGGAAGAAAAATAAAAATTGAAGGTAGAAAACAAATTATGTAGTAAACAAAACAAATAATTGAAAACACTGAACTCCTTTAGTAATGCATTATATCTAATTCTGTCTTACATAATGGGGAATTTCAGACAGGCGATAGATTCCGGAAGGGAACCGGTTCTCAAACAGGTTCTGGTCTGTCATTTCAGACAGAACCCGTTTGAGAACCGGTTCCCTTCCGGAATCTATTTTCCATTTCATACACAAACGCTTCAGTCCCGTTTAGGAACCGGGACTGAAGCGTTTTACCTGTCATCCACTTCCAAGTGGTCTCCAGTGCCCTCTCCCGGTTCCGATACGCTTTTTCCCCACCTTTTTTCGCCCGCGTGGGCGATCTCCGGCTGTTTTTTTTTTGAATGTCCGATTTATAGCATTATAGCGCTATAGCGCTATAACGGAATAGCATTATATCAGTCCCATTGGAATGCATGGAGTGTTTTGTTATACTGCTATAGCGCTATAAATTGAACATTTAAAAAATCGATCACCCGCGCGGGAGGAAAACGGCGGGAAAACAAAGCGGTGCAAGTCTGAAATGCCAAACCGCTTCTGATCCGGCTCCTTTCCGGTAGGGGCAAGCCCTGTGTGAAATGGCAGCCCTGTACCGGTTCACTTCAAAACAGATGATTGCCGGCTTGAAACTGGGTGAAACTGGGTAATGTGAAATTCCCCATAGTTTTACTAAAAAAATTCATTGTACTCATTTTAAGTAAAAACCTCATCTTTCATTTCATTTCATACATTTCCTCCCCCAAAGCATTTTTTCCAGTGTTCTGCAAATTTCCCCAATTTTTCCATTGGAAAAACTGAAAACGTTCTCAGAGGTCTTCATGCTATCTATTTTAAGTATGAAAATCCTTGCCATAAGAAGCATTCTACTTATTCTAAAACGGAAAATATTTCATGGGATTTTTTTCAGTCCTTCCCCAAATGTCTCAGTTTTTCCATTTGAAATATTTTTTGGGGGGTCCCTTGGGGGAAAATGTGGGGGAAAATATAATTTCCCCAGTTTTTCTTGTGTTTTCCCCCCTGGGCCTTCACATCTCTAGTCCAGCATCCTGTTTCACACAGTAGTCATCTAAAAATGAACTGAGGCCAACAAGGCAAACCCTGATGGTGCCTCATAGTGAAGTTTGCTACCTTTATATGGGGATGTTCTGTTTCCTCACCATGGCTAGTAGCAATTCATGGAATTCTCCACCATTAGTTTGTCTAATTCCTTCTTAAAACCACAGGTCAATAAATTAGTTTGTGCCAGGATGTGAAAACTAACTTGGTAGGTGGATAGCACTTGTGCGTGCAAAACTAATGTCCAGTATAAGATGCACATCAGTCTCCTAACTAGTAAAAGACTTTGCTTAACGAGTTCTCTGTCTCTGAAGCATAACTATATGGTGACAGGATTTGCAAAATTATTCACTCAGTACTCAGTTGTAATTGTTGTTAGGGAAAATGATGAGGATGGATAGTTGTTTTCTTCTTGCAGAGACTCCACCCTCTCTGGGTAAGCTGCCTTTATCCCCTGCCTGCCTTTAGCATATTTCCTGTTTGCAGGGTTAGCAAGCACATGGGAGTTATGTTCTTAACTGATTATTGGTTACATTCATTCAAGTTAAGGGCCTATGTCCAACCGTGCAGGGCCCTTAAGAGATGGAGGCATGTTCTGCTGATTTTCCCTTCCCAATACAGGCCAGTGGAACCCCCCTCCCACAATTTTTGTTCCTGGGAATCCTTGGATCGTTTGGAACATCCTAGTGGAGGTCTGCAGTGGTAATGGGGAACTGGCCACAATTGCTTCCTCCTCTTAGGAAAATTTATGCTCTTTATGTTACATTGGACACACGTTGACGCTGAAAATGGCATCCCTGTGTTGAGTTCTCCCCCACTTTGTTATACACAACAATGTTGTGACATCATTTATTAGTGATAAGATATTCCCTGTCCAATGTTCCCTCTAAGATGTGGAGTCTTGTGAGCAAAAATTCTGCTTTGTGAGCTACTGGCATTAAAGTTGTGAGCGAGCAATTTGGCTATTGCATAAATCAGTTTGCTCTGGAGCCATCCTTCCTGAGCTAAGACAAAAAGGTGTGTGCCAGAGGCTAAAAAACTGTGAGCAAGCTCACACCAACTCAGCTTAGAGGGAACACTGGCCCTGTCCTTGATAGGCCAGGCTAGCCCAATCTCAACAGATCTTGGAAGCTAAGCAGGGTCTGATCCCCTGATCAGTATTTGCGTGGGAGACTACCAAGGAATAACCATGGTTGCAATGCAGAGGCCAGCAATGGCAAACCATTCCTGGACATCTCTTGCCTTAAAAACCCTACAGGGTTGCCAAAAGTCGGCTGTGATTTGATGACCCCGCCAAAAGGTATTACTGGTTCTTCCAGTAACCTTGAGAAATCTAGGAAGGTGTTTTCATCCACCAAGCTTTTTTGTAAAATTATTGTAGCTAATTATATTTTGACAGTCATAATGGGGAGGAAGGAGAAAGAAGTACTGGGTATGTTTAGTTAAGAAGGTAAAAAAAAATCCAGTCAAATGTTGGTAATTTAATGCCAGTTTTCATTGGTGCTATTCTGGCAGGCAGTTTTACTCGTGTTTCTTCTCTGTATGACCAAAAACCAATTGCTTTACTAAAACATTCCTTTAACTGGTAAGCATCTCTGTTATGGAGCAACTTTGAAACTTGCTATGGCACAACAAGGTTGGAATCTTGTGGGGTTATATGTAGGAAGTTGTTGTATTGCTCTGTCTGAATAGGGATGAATGTCCAGAAAGGGCTGGACTAAGTGATCTTTAGGTATTCCTCAAATCAGTATTTGAATATTTTTTGTATGTTTATTTTACTTCCCATGCCCTTCGAGAAGTTATGTTTTATTACTGCTTCATGGGCATCTTTGGTAATACTTCTCTTTCGGGACTGATGGAACTGTTTCTCCAGAAAAATAAAAGATGCAACTTTTTATAATAAATTTAGGTAGAACTGTTAAGCATTTTTGTGCAATTGTTTTTCCCAGGAAAGATATATAATTATGCGCCATGATTTTTATCTTAACTTGATACAGCTTCCTGGTTCTCAGAGAAATTTGGCAATGGTTTCTTTTTATTGTGGGTGAACGTTTATACTTAATTTAAATGTCCTTAGGTTTGGTTTCTCTTGAGAGGAAAATATAATGCAATCCAAATATTTCTAGCGATCTGATGATCAAAGGGAGGGGGGGAGTATTTTGCTTGGTAGAGTGCCTTTTATTGTTTTCAGGTAGAGTGTTTCCACATCTCAGGTAGAACAATTTCTGTCTTATATTTTGCAAGTCACATACTTCACCTGGGTTGGTTTTGGTCACGTGAACAGGCATGTTTACCGGTGATCTCAGTGCTCCACCTGCCTTTCAGTTTGTTTACCAGGAAATCAAGATGTGTAAACTGCAGGAAGTACTATTTGACCCTCTCCGGCAGTATCTCATTACAATAATTGCTAATCTCTGAATAAGACAGCCATGTTTTGTGAGTAACACAGGGAGAGAGAGAGGTTGAGTTAAGGGAGATTTTTAGGTGTTTACACAAATAGAGCGTTCTGAATGCTTGCCTTGGATTATGCCTTCTTGATAGCTTTTGATAATAGACATCTGCTGACCTCTGGGGTCAGTGAAGCTGGGACACAGTAATATGTGTTCTTTCATTCCTCTTAACTGAGAGAAAGAAATATCACGGCTTGTTGTTCTGGAGTGCTGTCACTGTGCTGTATCGAAAGGATAATGGCTACTTCCTGATTAAACCACTATCCACAGTAAGCTCTTCGTATCACATCTCTGTTTGCCTTTGAAGGGAAGAGTGCTTAATGTTTTTCTTTTAAAAAAATTTAACAAGGGAAATGTCAGTTTAAAATGTTTATGGGATATGGGTTAAAAGCTTACCTACAACAGGAGATTTCCTCTGTTTTAACTTCTTCAAGTAAGGGAACTGTTTGTTATCTTTAATTCTTAAACATTGGGGGGAAATGTTTCAATGTGTACATGTCTGGATTTTCATCTATGCTTAGTGTTTAAAATCTGTTTTACAGCTTGTGTGTGAACTATATTGAGCATTTGAGCTATATTCTTCACATGAGCATTTTTAGATACTAAGTTCTGTCGTCATCCATGGGAAAAATGTGGATCTATTACAGTCCTGGGTGAAAAGCACTATCAGTTGTAAAAATTAGATTTGATTAGTATTTTTTATCATCATACTAATTCTTACGTAGCTAATGTTATATTGTATAAGTACAGATTTTGGAAAAAGTAGGATGGAATGAATACAAAATTTAAGTTTTGTCCCCAAGACGTCATAACTACTATTACTCTGTGAACATTGGGTGCAATCTAGTCAAAGTTTTAATTTTAACTTAACATGTTAATGGTTTCAATAGGACAGCACTGAGAATTCAGGTTCATCAATAGGACCTCTACTTTGGTTGGATCGTGCCCACAATGTAACACTGTAAAATGTATATGCATGAAGTCAGAGTATTGAATGTCAATTCTTTTTTGCCCACTTTGAACCAAACTAAAGTTGATGGATTTACTAGAACAAAAAGGGTACGTTGTACTAAACAGGACATACTTTGCCACTGAGGATACCGTACATTATATTCATCAGATGAAAAATAATAACATTTTCTTATTACTTAACTAAATGTGTAATCCTGATGATGCTTTCCTAGAGGTAATACCCATTGAATAGCATGGGACTTGCTTCTGAGTTGACTGCTTGGGATTGCTCCCTGAGAGTGTAATACAGTGGATGCATACTAAGAAATAAACACTTTTAAACTCAGTGAAACAGCTTCTCCATACAAATGGCTGTAAGTTCTCAAAGGATAAAGATGTAAGTTCTTATAGGATGCAGTCCTAAGAATGGTTTGCTGGGGGGAAGCCCTATTAAATAAAATGTTGAGGATTGCTCCCATCGATTGCCAAATTTGATGGATCAGAAGTAAGTAGGGCCATTTTATGTGTACTTCAGCTCCTGATTTGGTAAAATGAATGAGAGGCAAATCACAGGAGGTGCTGAGGGACTGTGTATTACAGGAAGGCTCCAAGACTAAATGTGCCCAGTGGATTTGGGATAGTCTCACTCTGCTTCACATGCATCTACAAGAAATATTTTTTTTACAAATAGAGGTTGGTAATTATACTTAAGCGTATACCACAATACTACCTATATCCAGCATCTGCTAATGAATTAAATCTTGAATGGGGGGAAATTGTATAATATTCAGTATGGTTCCAAAGTCCAGGGTGTGCTAACCATTACACTGTGGAGCCTAGACACAGGAGTAGGAATATGACTTAAATCCAACCCACTATTAGTAGAGCTCTGCTCCTAGGAATGGCTTTCCTGCTTCTCCTTTCATGTGTCTCCAGAGGAGGCACTCCTGAGGACTGCGTGATCCTTGTGAATGGTAGAGAACGTGGTTCCAGGGGTTGCAATGAGATGGAGGTATGGATAGACATTTTCAGTCCCTTCCACTACATGGTTAAAGTCCTTTGTGCTTCCGCAAGGATCCAAGCCTGAGTATTTAAAGATGTTAACTTCTTTAAGTTTTTCCTCCCCCCCCCAGCTGAGGTGGTTTTCCAAATATGTTACGAACCATGAGCCTTAACTTTTGTTTGCTACCATATTTGTTTATGAGAATAGGCATATACCGCACCAGTGGAATCCAGCCACTAGGTCCTATAAATTGCTGTATTAATATTTTCATACAAATTATGAACTGGATTTATAAAGAAGGCTTAATAAAGTCATATGACAATTTCCTGTGATAGCATCCTTTGGTAAATATTGTTTGATGAATTTGATGAATATTGTTTTTGATTAATATTGCTGGTGTTATCTGGTTTGTAGTAAGAAATGTTTACAGTTGATAGCCTGGGATAGTTGTTATTGTTTGAGACTGATCTCCACCCATGGCAGCACTTGCAAAGGGACACTGCGTTCTAAGTTGTTCCCCATTCACAAGCTCTTAATTGGGTAAAGAAATTAGAATCCTTGTACCATTATCGTTAATCTGAACAGAAAAGGAAAAAGTTTTTAAAAATCAGAATGCTGACTCTTGATTGTCAAGGATTGCCAGGAGGAGTGACCAGGAGGACAAAATTCGGGGAGGGGGGGGCACAGAGTCAGGCAAGTCATGTGATTTGTTTTCACATGTTGTTTGCCTTGGTGTTATGAAGGGAGGTCATGATGGTTCTCAGTAGCCTTGGACAGGGATGGACCAGAAGATCAGCTATAACCCGCCCTCCAAGTTTCTAGATGTGTTATTCTTAAAATATGTTACGAACCTATCTAAACCTGCTCCCTTGTTCTTTAAACTGCTTGTCCCGTAGCCAAGGACAAGCATGAATACTTCAGGGGAAACTCTTTCTCCCTGCTTATTTTACATTGTGGATGCTTGGGCTGTTTTCTTCAAACAGTGTGATATACTAACAGTGCAATCCTAAATAGAGTCATATCCTTCTAAGCCCATTCATTGGATTTAGAAGGGTATAACTCTGTTTAGGTTTGCACTGTGACAGGGCTTTAAAATGTGTAGTCTGTGGCGGTAGTTCCCAACTGCCAGGTCATGACATCTCTCTGGGTGGTTCACCAGGCCCTTGGAAGTGGGCTTATAAATCAGCATGCCAGGAAAAATTTAAGTTGGGTGTGTGATTTCAAGGCTTATGAATGGAGCCAACAAATGGCTCCTGAAGGGCAGCAACTTTCAATAGATGGGTCCTCTCAATCAACCATTTCAGGACTGGTGATGAGGACATTTGAAGCTGCTCTCACAGCTTCTGAACAATAAAGAACAAGGGAGAATATTCACTGGAATTAATACTAGTAACCCTTGGACTGGTGAAGTAGACTGCTAGAGAGGCTGAACCATTGAACCGCTTACTCTAGATAATAAAATTCAGGAGATTGGAATGCCCAATAAGCAGAGTGAAGTAGATTAATTCGTCTCTTACATGCCTCTACCCAGCACTTCAAGTGTTTCTTCTGAAAAGGACAGAAGTTCCAGAGAACTGGGATGGTCTTGACTATTAGATCAGTCTGAATTCCTGTCACACAGATTATTTAAAATTTGATGCCACCCCTAAAAAAAACCCTTTACAGATCATAAAAAGCAGGCATTCACCTTTTCTATAACTATGTGGTTGGATTATATTGAATGTATTCATCCAAAAGGCCTCTCTGCATTACAGTACAAACTCAGCATTGTTCAGCTGAATCTTGGATCATGCAGAACTTTTCTGAGGCTCCAGGCACAAGTGTTTTGGAGCTCCCTAGTATGAAGAAGTTAGTAACTACAGCTTGTCTATTTGGATGAAGCAACAAATTAAAGTTGTTTCCTAACCCAGGAAGTAAGTAATTGGTTCTAAGCATGCAAAAGGAGAAAGAAAGGAATAGGAGAAGGAGGTAAGGGCACAGCAGAAGCCTCATGTTCAGTCAGAAATGTTATTCATAACTGACTTCAGGAGATGGATGCAAAGAACTATGAGTAGAGTTCCGCTCACACTACTGATCTTTCCTGCCTCTCTCTGGAAAAGCTGCTTCGGAGGGCCAAACTAGACATTATAGCAACCATGGATTTGGCCTGTGGCCACTTGTGCCATTTTCGAGCTGAACTTGGCCATTTAAAAATGCAAGGAGAACCCAATCCTGGCTGGGTCTGCAACGCAGCAGGACCAACTGATCTTGACCTTCCTGCACATTTTCAAGTTCTGAAAAGGCTGCTCTTTTGATACTGGAAAAAGTGTGTGTGTGTGGGGGGGACACAATATCGCCTAGTCTCGGTGTGCTGCAAGCCCAATCAGAATTGGATGTACGCAGCACTTTTTAAAATGGCCAAGTTCAACTCTAAAATGGCACTGGCGTCCGTTTGTCAGACCTGCGGACTTTCTGTTTGGTCCCGAGAGTGTACAGATCCTTGAAAACAGGAAAATGCAGCATACACTGGGGGGGAGGGGGGGAGGTTGCGCTTTCAGTGCGAAATTCACATAAATTCTGGGCTCCTTAGGTGCATGAGCAAAAGTGTGTTACGATAACACAAAAGCGTTTTTGGATCCATCCTTCTGTTAACAAGTAGCTTCTTTATACTATGGCCTGGGTTCCAACCTTACTGCTGATGGAAGGGTAAAAACAAAGTTTGAGTCTAATGGCCCTTTTAAGACCAACAAAGTTTTATTTAAGGTATAAGCTTTGTGTGCATGCACACAAAAACTTATACCTTGTATAAATACGGTTGGCAGGTCCTGCCTGGCAGCTGTTGGGCGCTCCTGGGTCTGTTCCAGGATCTTCAGGCATGTGCATGAAGCGAGTGCAGCATGATGACATCACCCAGAAGTGACTTTATCACGTCACCGATATTGAGGTGGTGTGATGCTCTAGTTTTTGGGCAAAACTCTATGGTTTGTAGGCAATTTTATCATAGAGTTTTGTCCAAAAACAAGAGCATCCCTCCACGGCTTTGGCGATGTGATGATGTCACATCCAGGTGACATCACCACATTGCCTTTTGGGCCAGTTGGGGTTAGGATTTTCCCCCGTCGGCCAGCTGTTTGTGGTGGGGAAGCACCTCACGAAAGTGGGGGTTCCCCTGCCCCCGGTGGGGGTCTGGCAACCCTATGCATAAAACTTTGTTGGACTTAAAGGTGTCACTGGTCTCCAACTTTGTCCTGCTTCAGACCAACACGGCTATCCACCTGAATCTGTGTTAATGGAAGGATAAGCAGCTTTCATCAATCTCCCATCCAGGATGAGCACGGAGGGACACTTTGAGCTGCAGCAGAAGTGGGGAGGCAAGGCAGTCATACCTCCCCCCCAACAGAAATTGTTTTGTCAGAGGAATGTTTAGCAGGATCCAAGCCAATAATGTTTCTTGCCATATATTTGACTATAGCATATTACTGGTCCTTTATACCCAGGACCAGCAAGCAAACAAGCAGAGACACGCTCCTTCCTGTTTCTGTCCATAGTTTATTTCCTTGAACATGTTAATTATGGGGTTTTTAAAATTTGGATTTGTACAGCCCTGTCCTGAGTAACCATTGTAGCTGAACAACATGAGACTCGTTTAATTATCAAAATAAGGAAAGCTTGTTTGAGACCCTAGGGAAATAGAAAGATGTATAGCTGTGCTTATTATAAGCATCAGCTCCAACTTCTGAAGAAAATAAAAGGCGTCCAGCTTAGATTAGCTGCAACAGCTTCAGAGCATTACCATTCTCTGTTTTGAATGCAGGAAACTAAACTTGTAGAAAAAGGAAAACAGAACCAAGTTGTTAGCACATCATTTTGGTCGAAACGTTTCACAATTTAAATTACAGTTAAACAGATATAGACCACATTCTTCAGTCTGCTGACTCTGGAAGTGTTCCAGTAAAGTCTTTGTGGCTACTTCAGAGTAAGTCGTTTTGAGAGTGAAATCCCGCTGTCTGTTTACTTTATTCGTTGTGCCTTAATTTAAAACAGCATTGCTTTATGAGAAGAAGAACACTGATTCTGATTTGTAACGGAGTTTTGCGTCACGCCGTCGGACAAGCCACGGTGTGCTATTTGTGCTTCTCTTGACATTTTAGAACTGGTTTTGATTTTAACTCAAGCTGGCATATGCTAATAAATAGTGCTGCAATAACGACTCTTAGGTTACTTCACCTTTGTGAACCAGAAGAAGGAATCAAGCTGCACATTGATTTCTTAAGGACTGGGTACAGTTTAAATGCCCTGACTTGGACAGCCCAGGCTGGTCTGATCTCGTCAGATCTCAGAAGCTAAGCAGGGTTGGCCCTGGCTAGTAGTTGGATGGGAGACCTCCAAGGAATACCAAGGTTGTGATGCAGGGACAGGCGATGGCACACCAGCTGGGAACGTCTCTTGCCTTGGAAACCCCACCTGAGGTCACCGTGAGTCAGCTGCGACTTGATGCTAATACCAACAAACAATGTAAATGCTGTTGAACTGAGGTGATAGGCCATAAGAACCTTGTGTGTTTTGAGGGACAGGCAGTAGATAGGTGAGTTCTTTACTGGAAACAATATAGTGTGTGTTCTGTCTCCTTCCAAAAAAAGTTGATCTCTAATCATTAATAGGGAAGTGGCTGTGGCTCAGTGGTAGAACGTTTTCTTTCTATTCCCAGCATCTCCAGTTAAAAGGATCGCACAATGAAGGGTGGGGCTTTGCAGATAACATAGTGATGTTGCTGGCAACATGGTGACATAGCTTCCTATGCAAATGGAAGCGATGTCAGCACTCACTGGCAATCTTAGAATCACAGAGTTGGAAGGGGCCATACAGGCCGTCTAGTCCAACCCCCTGCTCAATGCAGAATCAGCCTAGAGTATCCCTGACAAGTGTTTGTCCAGCCGCTGCTTAGAGACTACCAGTAGAGGGAGCTCACCACCTCCCTAGGCAGCTGATTCTACTGTGGTACAACTCTTACTGTAAAAAAGTTTTTCCTAATATCCAGCTGGTACCTTCCTGTGCTTAATTTAAACCCATTATTGTGAGTCCTATCCTCTGCTGCCAAAAGGAACAGCTCCCTGCCCTCCTCTAAGTTACAGCCTTCAAATACTTAAATAGAGCAATCATGCCCCCCCAAAAAAACTCCTGTTGTCCAGACTAAACATTCCCAGGTCCCTCAGCCTTTTTTCATAGGGCTTGGTCTCCAGGTCCCTGATCATCCTCGTCCAAATGCTCTAGCATTTGGCTAAGAGTTTTGACTGAATGCTAAAACATCACTAGCAACAGGAAATGATGTCAGTGCATCAGGATGCTGGCAATCACCATCTCATTTCACCACCATTTTTTAATGGCCACCCATCTAAGTGGTGGTGGGAAGGAACCTATAGACCAGTGATGGCGAACCTTTTAGAGACCAAGTGCTCAAGCTGCGACCCAAAACCCACTTATTTATCGCAAATTTAACTTCAGTGCTGAGGTTTTACTTTAGAAAAAACAACTCATACATTAACTTAAGATGATCCAAACAAAGTAAGGAAAGCAATCCCAAATACTTTCATTTACTTAAAATTATTTGGCAGAGAATTTGGCACTTTAATGATGGTCTGGGCCTGGCTGGGTCAATGGCACGCATGCCCACAGAGAGGGCTCTGAGTGTCACCTCTGGCACCTGTGCCATAGGTTCAGCACCACTGCTATAGACACTGGAAGTCCCCTACTTCCAGCAGCAAAATGGCAACCCTATGTGAAAGACCTCAGCCTCAGACCTTGGAGTACCACTGACAGATTAGATAATACAAGTGAGGACCTGCAAGAAACTTGTGGGAGTAGCTATCCCATTCCCCCCACCTCTGCTTCTTCCCCTCTCCCTCTACTTCTCTCACATTCTTTCTGCTTCCTGCCATCCTCTCTCTGTCTTTCTCTCCTCCATGCCTAT
>NW_015166417.1:2383470-2391262 GCF_001447785.1 Gekko japonicus | reverse complement strand
CCCCCATCCCTCTTTCCCCCCCTGTCACTCTACCGTCCTCCCACCTGCTTTCTCTCCCCCCACAGCAGCAGCCACTCTCCAGGAATCACAACAGATTGCCCAAATACAGAGATGTGTTCCTCTTAGGGTTCCCAGCTCCTTGTTGGGAAATTCCTGGAGATTTGGGGGTAGAGCCTTGGGAGGTTGAGGTTTGAGCTTGGAAGTCACATCAGCAGAGTATAATACCATATACTCCACTCTTCAAAGCAGCCATTTTCTTTGTTCAGGTAACTGATCTCTGTTATCTGGAGATCAGTTGTAATTCCGGGAGATCTCCAGCCTTCACCTGGAGGTTGGCAACATTAATTCCCCTGGAGGAAATGACTGCTTTGGAAAGTGAAGTTTATGGCATTATATCTATCTGAAGTCCATCCCTGCCTCAATCCCCACCATCCCTAGGCTCCACCCCTCAAATATCCAGGAATATCCCAACCTGGAGTTGGCATCCCTGTCTCCTTCCCACTCAACAGCCAACCTACCTATCTACCCCTCTGTCCTCAGCTTTTCGTCTCCTTTTTGCCTGCAGCTTCTACTGAGGAAAACTATGGTCTTTCTCCACAGTTGGGACTAAAGCAGTTGATATTATTCTCTCCTCATCCACACAACAACCCTATGAGGTAGGTTAGGTTGAAAGTATGTGACTAGCCCAAAATCACCTGGTGAGCTTCCACAGCAAGACGGGGATCTAAACTGCTGGACTTCCTGATGGTACCTGGTATTTTTGGCCACTGTGTGACAGAGTGTTGGACTAGAAGGGCCATTGGCCTGATCCAACATTGGCTTCTCATATGTTCTTATGTTCTAAGCCTGGGTCTCGCAAACCCTACTTTGAAGTTCTGATGATTATACTACACTGACTTTCATAGAGTGGCTGTTGTGGAACAGAGGCCTAGTTGAATCATGCAAGTCAGGTGATACCTTGTCACCCAGAGGGTGCTGCTAGGCCTAGGTTTGCCAGCTTCCAGATGGGACCTGGAGATCTCTTGACCTATAAATGATGTAAATAAATAAAAATTCATTGTGTAGGTATGGCCGGTCCCCAGATATCTGGTTTTTGTATGAGTACGTGTTTCCTTTTCTTATGGGTGGAAATAATTTATGTGTGGAATCAACTTTTGACAAGCTGTTATTAAACTGTGACGGTCTAGTTCCTTAAATGTTAGACTGTGTCTCTAACAGCTTCCAGAGTAAAAATTCCACACAGAAAAGGGTGGTTGAATTCAAAAAGGGCTGGGAAGGGACAGAGCAAGTTACGGGGGGGGGGGTACACACAAAAGAACACAGTGCACAGAATTCAAAAATAGAAAGCAATACAGTTGAACTAACTCAGCTAAGTATACTTTGCCTAGGCTGTAGCAGGTTTTTCAGAGCATGTACAGAATTCCTTGCAGTACCAAGACACTGGAGGAGACCTTAACCCCTGCTTTTCTATTAACTTTTTGGATTTTTTTCTGCAGACCCATGGAGTCTCCTGAGTCCGTAGAAAAAAACCTGTTGGGGAAGAGTGTGCTCCCTATGTATGGAAATAAATATCTGCACTCAGAGGGGAATGATGAGAATTAGATTAGTAGATTGAATTTGATAGACCAGTGGCTGATTCATTATAAGGCAGCTTTATGCGTTCAACTCAGAAACATTTAGTTACCCTGTCTGATTTTACTGTTCACAAACGGCAATGTGCTGTTTCTATGCTCTAAAGCAGGGGTGTTGAACTCATTTGTTATGAGGGCCGGATCTGACATAAATGAGACCTTGTTGGGCCGTGTCGTGTGTGTCATAAAATGTAATGCCAGGTAGTGGAGATGTAAACTTTATAAAGGACACAAACACAAAGTTTTTTTTTAACTTAAAATAAAAACATGCTTAAAACATTAGCACTCTTGCAATATTTTGTTTATTTAACAGTGTCTGATAACTGACACCTCTTGCTCTGAATTATTGCATCAAAATGTCTGTGCTGTTGCAATCTTGAGTATGCTGTTCAGGTGTGTATCTGTAAGCCGCAAACCTACGATGATGCAGCAGCAGCTGCAGAACTGGAAGAAGAAGCAGAAGACAGCCAGTTCTACTGTGGGCTGATAGAAGTCCTCCAGGGGCCTTATCTGGCCCCGGGCCGCATGTTTGACACCCCTGCTCTAAAACCCAGTTTCTTGAATATTGCAGTGGGAAATTCCACATCAGTGGAACTATAACCATGATCTCATAACCCTGTGAAACTGACTTGTACTAGCCATAACACTGTCCATCTTGCCCATTTACTGGCTTTTCCAATTGGCGCAGAGTAGGGTTGGCCAGATCCCCCCTGACCACCGGTGGGTGATGTTGCCAGATCCAGGTTGGGTTGCCAGTTCCAGGTTGAGAAACTCCTGGAGATACAGGGATGGATCCTGGGGAGGACAGGGACCTCAGTGGGGTACAGTGTCGTAGAGTCCAGCCTCCAAAGCATCCATTTTCTTCAGCGGAACTGATCTCTGTAGTCTGGAGATGAGCTGAAACTCCAGGGGATCCCTGGGTCCCACCTAGAGGCTGGCATCCCTACAGCAGAACCAGAGTCACAAGTAGACATTTCCCCCAGCTTTGTTACCTGAGATTCTTTTTTTAAAAAACTGGAGATTGCCTAGGAGGTGGAGCCACAAAGTAGAGCTCGAGCTCCTGGCCACAGTTACCACTTAAACCACTGTTGTCACAATTACAGGAGGTAAGAAAAAGACGTATTCAAATATTAGACCCGAGGGCGCAGATGTAAAAGGGATTTAAAACAACCTCTTGACCAAGAGTACTACCAGTGGTCATTGAAATTTGCATTGAAAGCAGAAGTGTCATCCATCACAGGAAATGGTTACATTGGAATTGGTTTTAATAGCGGCAATAGTAAGGGGATGAAAAGTCTGGATTGATGGAGTGAATGAAAATAACTAAAAAGACTCGGGTTTTTTACCCAACTTTGTGTCACCGGTTCAAAATCTGTCCTAGCTCTGGAACCATGCCCTTAAACAGTGCATGAGCTCTATTTTTATCTGAACTATCAAGGGAAGTGACTTCTTTCTTCGTCTTGTCTAAAACAGCCAGCCTCTAAACTGTCTACAAAACGACATGTTTGTCATTTATTTCCTTCACTTGTCAACAGACTTCAGACTGTTGTTGGAATAAGTTCTTTCATGAGCTGCTGCTAGCATGCAGAATGCAATGTGTTTGAGGTGGGCGTCTTCAACTGAAATGCTTGTTCACTAATCTTTATGCAAAACATCTATTCGTTCAGTGCCAATATTTAGAGCCCTCAGGCCATTTAACAGTGAACTGTTTAGCATTGCTAGGATAGATTCTGTTTCAGAATTTCTACCTTTATCTGTGGCACCTTTTAGTAATGCTTTGGTGAGTTCCCTTGGCATAGATTATCTGTTGCTTATAATGTGTCAATAAAATGACCACAACTTATAAAATGCTGGAGTGACAGGCAATATCATGGTTCTATGATTTGTATTCAATTTGAATTATTGTTACATATGTAAAGGGCTTTTCCTCATTGGATTTTTGCTTCAGCTTGGCTTCTGGAATAAATGGTGAATGTAAATTTCAGTGTGCAACTGCAGTCTCTTGTAATGGGAATAACATTAAAGATTTCAGTAGAAATAATGTGATCATCTGAGTCTGTGATCACACACACTGAATAATCCACTTTCAATGAATTTTCCAACTGGATTTTTACTGTGTGAACTGGCAAAATCCAATTCGAAAGTGCATTGGAAGTAGATTGAAAGTGGATTATTTAGTGTGTGTGACCGCAGCCTGAATGTAGTGAATAGAAGAAAAAGTGCAGAAAATGGAGTATTTCCTCTTAGCAAAGAGTTATTCAAAAGGACTGACAGAACTGTCAAAGTTAAAATTTTAATTGCTAACCCTTCAGGAAATAATCCATTTAACCTGAACTATTTAATATTTTTAATGTAAGCAGAAATTCCATGAGTGTCTCTGTGATAAACCAATCCTTACTTCTGTTGCCCCATAGGGCTACTCCAGATATTGAAGGTCCCGTGAACAGAAATGGTTCTTCCCTGCTTTCTCCTTCCCACAGCTGCCTCCTGTGACTCTTGAAAAGCTGATGCTGGGATGTTGGGGGGATGTGGTAAAAATATTGTGTTGCACAGGGGGTACAGTGAGGCAGAATCAGGCAAAATCAGGCCCGTCTTATTCTGCACAAGCAGAAAGCTTGCTCTGCTGAACTTACTTTGCCAGCAGGAGAGGATGCTGTTTCCTGCTCCTCTCTGCATCCTGCTGGGTCACATGGGGCAGGGGTCTCCAGGAGGTGGGGGGGACACAGCTGTGAATTTCCTGTGTTGTGCCAGGGGTTGGATTAGATGACCCTTGGGGTGCCTTCCAGCTCTATGTTTCTATAGTATTTTTGGCAGCTGCAGTGGAAGGGGGGGGGATGAAGAACATAGTATCTAACCCCTAGCATGTCCCTAACTTTTCCTGTATTATATGAAGCGAGCTGCCATTAACTCATCTCTGAAAAGGACGCATAGCCACCACATATTTCCTTACTATTTCATATTACAGACAAAAAAGGCCACACATAAAAGTTCTGCATACTCAGGTTTAGTGCAGTGTGAGAGATGGCACATAAATAGGTTGTTACCAAATAAATAAAAGCGGTGACCAAAAATGCATCTTTGAGGCTTTTCTGGAGTGCATATTTAAAACTCTAGGTCCTGACGCAATCTGTTAAATACTTCAGATTTTCACACTTAACAATGTCCAAGTAAGGTATCTTCTGGTATACAGTGATATATTTATTTATATTTAATTGCTGTGTTGAAATGTCAAGTTTTAATGAAGGTCCTTGTTGGAAGAATGAGCACTGCCAGTAACACTTCAGAATGTTTTACAGAAGCTACATTGCAACATGAAGACTGTCAAATGTGTATATACTGGGGAGTGGGAGAGCTATGAGGAAAACATTGGCAAATGTTTAGTGGTTTCTTTATCAAAGCAGTTTTCTTGACTAAAAGTCTGTAGTTACAGTCTTCACCTTTGCTACAGAATAAACTGACTCATTCCTCAAACCCTTCCCTCACAAGGGTTCACCCCCAAGTCTTCAGGAATTTCCCTACTGGAAATTCCCGGCTTCAAAGGGAATTAGATAAGCATATGTAATGGTTTGATATTTTATTGTAATTTATTGGTTTTAAACTGTATGTTATTGTTTTAATCCGGCACATAGTGCCCTTGTTAGCCGCCCTGAGCCTTCGGGATAGGGTGGGATACAAATGTAAATATAAATACATAAAAATCAGTGGCTATTAGCCACAAGGTATAGATAGGGGCTCTGGGGCAAGTGTTTCTTTTTGGTGGTTGGGGGGGGGGGGTCAACAGTGGGAGGGCTTCTAATGTCCTGGCCCCACTGGTGGACCTCCTGATGGCACTGATATTTCTGGCCACTGTGTGATACAGAGTGTTGGGCTGGATGGGCCTTTGGCCTGATCCAACATTGGTGTTTCTTATGTTCTTATGTACTGGGAATCAGCAACCCTAATTCTATCATGCAACATCAGTGGGAGAGATAGGCCAATGAGAGCCCCATCAGAGACCTTCCTGGGGACCAACTGCCATTTGGCTCCTCCCCTCCCAAACTGCCTCCCACAGCAACCATGCCACCTGACAGAGGGAGAGATGAGACACCTAGGCTTCCTGGGATGTAGGACCAAAAGTCATTTGCCTCCTTCCCTCTCAAACTGCTCCCATGTAAACCGCTTCCTCACAGAATTGTGTCCTCTAGCAACTATTCCACCTGCTCATTTTGGAACTGTCATCTAAGTTACCTCCCTGGATTTTCTGGTTTTTCTTTTCCTGATGTGCCAGGATAGTGTAGTGGTTAGAGTGTTGGATTAGAATCTGGGAGGTTCAGATCCCCACTCTGCCATGGAAGCTTGCTACATTACATTGGGCCAATCGCTCTCTCAGTCTAACCTGCCACACAGGGTTGCTGTTATGAGGATAAAATGGAGACTGGGAGAACAGTGTAAGCTGTTTGGGGATGAAAAGTGGTATAGATATCTAAATAAATAAATACTGTATTGTGGACGGTTACCAGTTGTAACCTTTGTGGACAGTTATCCGTTGTGACCTGCCCTGGATGCAGTTTCAAAAAGGCAGTTTGTCAGGTTTTTTAAATAAAGAAATACCTGAATAGTGCTGAGGGGTTAATTACAGGAGAAAATTAGAGAGAAAAATAGTTTTCTGACTCCAGAAGCTTTAAAGGAGTTCTGTGATTTTCAGACCAATTTGTAACACATTTTCAGGGATGTTGCTTTCTGTTCAGTGATGACATGGAAGGAAAATTCAACTACAAACACTGAGCATTTCTGGCAGGGAAAACTGTTTGTTAAAATGAAACATGTTTATGATTAATGTTAAATATAAATATTAATTGAAGCAAAAAAAACCCCTTCAGTTATGAATATTAAGCTGCTACTGTTAGTAAAAATTTCAACACAAGAGCTGGTTGCAGTGATACCAGCTTCACTGAAGAATAATTCACCTGATCTCCTGGCAGTCACTATAAATTCCATGTTACAGCAGACCTTGATATCTTATTGTGTTTACGTTTCCTACACAAGACCCTTTTTTTGTATTATAAAGCCAGTTTGGTGTAGTGGTTAAGTGCGCGAACTCTAATCTGGGAGAACCGGATTTGATTCCCCACTCCTCCACTTGCACCTGCTGGATGACCTTGGGCAAGCCGTAGCTCTGATAAGAGCTGTTCTTGAAAAAGAGCAGTTTCTGTCAAGAGCTCTCTCAGCCCCACCTACCTCACAGGGTGTCTGTTGTGGGGAGGGGAAGGGAAAGGAGTTTGTAAGCTGCTCTGAGACACCTTTCGGTTGTGAAGGGGGGTATAAATCCAATCTCTTCTTCTTCTTCTTTCAGGTAGGTCTGCCACAGTGTGCAAAAATTCCAATTCTGCACGTGATAGTTGTGCAACATAAAGGGTCACCAGGAGCTGGGAGCCACTGTGCCAGGGACTGTAAAGTAGTCATCCTTCTTCAGGTCATTGCCTTTGAATAATAGGTGAAAGTCAATCAAAATAACAGAATACTCTAATATGCTGTGTGCTATCTGATATATTAGAGAAAATGATTATGTTGTCAGAGCCAAGAAATTCTATACCTGTAAGCACTTTCTTGATTCAGTTTCATCTAAGGCTTTTGTTAAGAGCCAAGTTTGCCCTCTTTGTGTACAGTCTATAATATTTGAGACCATGTTACATTTTAATTCCAGTGTTGAGGCTCTGCTTACAGCTAATGATGGAAGTATATGTATGATCTCTCCTGCTCCTTCAGTCTCATGTATGAATTCACGCATATGCCATGTACACATACTCGATTTTAATTTTACATGTGGCTCTTAAAATGAAACCAGTATGTTCCCAGTTAAAGGCAGGTTGTCAAGGTGAGTTTAGAAGAAGACCTAGATTAGCAATGGTTATATGTAATAAGGTAAAGGTAAAGGTTTCCCTTGCTCGAAAGCTAGTCATATCTGACTCTAGGGGACAGTGCTCATTTCCGTTTCCAAGCTGAAGAGCCAGTGCTGTCAGAAGACATTTCCATGGTCATGTGGCTGGCATGACTAAAAGCCGAGGTGCACGGAACGCTGTTACCTTCCCACAGAAGCAGTACCTGTTTATCTACTTGCAAATTCTTGCTTTCGAACGGCTAGGTTGGCAGGAGCTGGGGCCAGAGACGGGAGCTCCCTCCAT
>NW_015166417.1:2355504-2382669 GCF_001447785.1 Gekko japonicus | reverse complement strand
CCTTCCTTCCTTCCTTCCCTCCTTCCTTCCTTCCTTCCTTCCTTCCTTCCTTCCTTCCTTCCTTCCTTCCTTCCTTCCCAGATCTGCGCATGTCCCCCCCCCCCCATAGCTAGCAATCCAAAACAGTCCAATGGCACCTTTAAGACCAAGGTTTATTTAGGTACAAATTCTCCTTCCTCTGTGAGGGAAGATCTGTGTTGTCAGGGTGTGGCCTAAAACGTTAATGAGTTTCTGTTGTTGGGTGTGGCCTATTATGCTAATGAGTCCCTGCTGGGCTTTTTCTACAAAAAGAGCCCTGCATGTCCCTAAACCTGTCTTCTACGCTTAGATCTCAATAGTGCCACACACGTAATAATACATTTTAATGGAACAAAAACATGTTGTACTTGAGTACATTAACAAATTGTACAAACTGCAAATGCTGTGTTTTTTAGGAGTTTTTACAGGAATCAATATAGATGCTTTGGTAGCAGGTAGCATTTTAAATAATTTTGTAAGGTTGACATGAATAGGTAATAAGTCATGACAGAGAAATCTTTATTATAAAACCAATGTAAATTAAACTTTCCTGTAGCACAATGCCTACTCCCTGCCTATTCTATGGTGAGTGATTTCAGGATTGTACCTTCAATAGTGAGAGAAGAAGGAGGGGAGGTACCTCAGTGGGGTACAATGCCGTAGAGTCCACCAGTGTTCCCTCTAAGTGGCGGAGTCTTGTGAGTAAAAATTCTACTTTGTGAGCCACTGGCATTCAAGTTGTGAGCGAGCAATTCGGCTACTGCAGTCAGTTTGCTCTGGAGCCCTCCTTCCTGAGTGAAGACAAAAATGTGCGAGCCGGAGGCTAAAAAACTGTGAGCTGGCTCACACTAATTCAGCTTAGAGGGAATACTGGAGTGTCCACCCTCCAAGGCATCCATTGTCTCTAGGGGAACTGATCTCTGGTCTGGAGATTCCAAAACATCTCCAAGCCCCTCCTGGAGGCTGGCAAATTTAAAGGCTATGTTGGGATCATAGGACCTGCCTGCATTTACTGTATTTATAGTCTCAGTGATACTCAGAATGGATTATGCTGTGCAAATTGGTACAATCAATATAAAGAGAAGTCTTATAAACTGTGTACTAGGAGTAGGATTGCAGAAATCTGAATAAGCATAGCATATTACTCATGATGCAGTATGGCTCCATTTAACCCGTGTAGCGAGGGTGAATGGGAAGAAGTCCCAGATTAAAAACTCAGGTAACAATGGACTTCTAACAATGACAAGGTCAAGAAATACTGTCCTCTCTTAACGAAACAATGTTTATATTTCCCTTCACTAGCTGCATCTGTTGTGCCACATTAAATGCTATTCTGGAGAGGGCTCCAATCTTGGTGGCAAATGCGAATGTAGGGGTGCAAGAGACTTAAATGAGAAGACGTTGGTTCATTATAGAACACTGTATATGGTCATTATGATGCTCAGCTTTGTCAGGATCATGCTCAAAATCATTGCCCAATAAATTAGCTCTAAGCAAAATTATGCTAATGCATATTCAAATTATATTTATGGGAGTATTCACTAGACTATCCTATAAGAGTTTTTGTGTATACAGCAAGTGTTAAGGTTTTGCATGATACGTATTTTTAATATAATCATTCTGTAAAATCTGGTCCACACCAATTTAACAAGCTTTGAGATATAGTTCCCTGCAATTAAAAGGAAAGAAAGGTCTTGCTTGTCTTCCTCATAAAAAGGCAATAAGCATGGATAATTATCATTAATCCAGATGCAAGAGCATCATAATAGTAGGCTTTATAGGAAATGTGTAGTATCTAGTATGTTATGCATTTACATTTAGCTTTGTAATTATGCTAGCTTAGATAAAAACAAATCGTTCACTTCAGCTATTTGGAACACATTTTAAGAGTTAACAGCTGAGTTATTTGATACTATAAATCTGGTTTGCAAGTTGAAATCAGAAATACTTTCTGCTTATTCCCTTTCTTTGTGTCTGGGTTTTTTGTTTGTTCTTTAAATAAGATGTGCTGTGATAGATGTGAGAGCAATAAATGATTATTATTCAGCTAGTGAGGGTGCTTTGAAGTCTGCTGCAATAGTCAGTTTCTGCATCAGTTTCCCTTTGGGCCTAGGTTTTCTCTTCAACATTTAATATTGAACCTTTTATCTTAGGACTGGGCAGCTTCATTAGCTTTTCGGATACAGAATTTTCTTCCCTATCCATTGTGTCCAAATGTGGGCAAACTGAGATTTGGGATCATCGCCACAACACGGCAGGCTTGTTTATTAAAAACAGAGTGCTTGAATCATCATTTTTGAGAACTGCAACTGTGGTAAAGGGACAAATGTTGTAATACTGAAAAGTTGTTTATTCCCCACATATTGAGACTTGGACTGAGGATCTCCTTGATTTAGCAGTTAATGAGCAAAGAACTTTTAGTCAGCAGGATTTTCAGGAAAACAGTGCCAAATTTCATGGTAACTGGTCAGAGTATATGAAACAAACAGTACAGTTGAAAGCAGAGTTTATACCCTTCTCATCAACTTCAATAGACTTGGAAAGGTATAAGTCTCAGTATTGCATTGATAAATATCTAATACATAGCACTGCCTTCTTCCACTTCCACTTTCTATATTGTTTGTAAGGGTGCCAAGTCTCCTGATAATCCCCCCCCTGCAATTCCCCACCAGTGCTTTCCATGCTAGTGGGAAGAAAATGGGGAAGGGGCACGCTGGCGTATGAGATCATTTCTAGCCGGAAGTGATGTCGTCTCTTCAGGGTGATGCTCTGGGATTTGCCCAATGACTAGAAGTGACGTTACATTCTGTCATGACACTGGCTTGCCTGTCTCTGGCCTCCCAGTGTATATGTATGAGAGTGAAATGTCTATGGATTGAATGAAACTCAATATGGTAATTATTTATTATAATATCCATGTTCATGGATATGTCTGCTATAGTTCCCATTTGATAGCAGGTTTTGGATGAGGGGAGATAGAAAGAAGGAATGCAGGAAAAAATGGGCATTAGTTTTGGGGTTCCAACAGTGTCGAGCTGTTTGGTATTATTGGATTTTGAGAACAGGTAATTGGTGCCACTATAAAATAGCTGCTCAGGTGAAAGTGTGCACCCAGCCACAAAATGGCTGCTACCGGAGCTGGGTCCAGTCACAAAATGTTGGGAAGTTCTGAGTGAAGGATCTTCCTATGGTGGAGACATTTGTTTCCAAATGGATACTCCCTGTAATTGATGCCTCCTAGACTCTTCTGAAATAATTCCTGCCCAGTGAGGCAGAGGAATGCAGGATTGTCTCCTTGCTTTGGGGAAGAAATACTTTGGGAAGAAGGAAGTGAGTACCAGGAAACACAGCAGTAGGAGTCATGGAGCTCACTAGCAGTGCATTAGGAGTCTCTGCTAGTACAACATTTGCTTCCTTGCTTTTCTGTTATTCTCAAAACTTTCTTATTGAAAAACAAATAAATTGTACCAAACAGTCAGATAAAAATTAGACTACATTAAAGGGAAAAAAGTCCTATGGCACTAAATTAGAAAAAAGTAAATTTATTTCAAATGCATTAAATTTTTAATCAGACGGTCTGGCAGAATTTTGGAGCAATTTCTTTCTTCTTTGTTTTGAACCCTATGGGTAAAGATAGTTAATATATGTGCTAAGTGGTTGTGCTTAAAGAGTTCATGATGCCTTATAGGCCCATATCCCAGCAGCTTGTCTATCCGAGAGAGAGTGGCAGCTATTATTTTCAGGATAATGCAATGTTTTGTAGGCATGCCTGTTTTTAAGGACATCTTTCTCCACTTGAGCATGGATGCACTCTGTGAAACAGCAATATAACTGCAACTTGAAAGTTATAAGATCACAGAACTCAGTTGCTGAAGTTGTCCTTGTACTACCTCATGCACTTTTTTGCTGCAAGCTCTCCTGAACATGAATCTGTGATGCATATAATTACATA
Source organism: Gekko japonicus (assembly GCF_001447785.1). Taxonomy (NCBI): domain Eukaryota; kingdom Metazoa; phylum Chordata; class Lepidosauria; order Squamata; family Gekkonidae; genus Gekko; species Gekko japonicus. Next base: position 2,378,699 of record NW_015166417.1, on the reverse strand, counting down.
ATGTGTTACTGGGAAGAACTGTGATTGTTGCAACTTTAGATACATCTGTAGTCAGGTTCCCCAAGGTCCAATTTCTACTTGAAGGCTTCATAATTTATTTTCATGTCAAAAACCCCCAAAATGCTTATGTGGTCCTTCCCAATCTGCTAGTAATTTTGACATAGGAGAAAACATGATCTTTTGAATTGCTGTTTTCAAGGATATCTTTTTTGGTACATTGTTACTACTCCTAAGGAGCTGCGGTGGCTCAAGTGGTTAAGACGCTGAACTGCAGACTATGGAGTGAGCTCCCGTCTCTAGTTTCAGCTCCTGCCAACCTAGCAGTTCGAAAGCAAGAAATTGCAAGTAGATAAATAGGTACCACTTCGGTGGGAAGGTAACAGCGTTCCGTGAGCCTTGGTGTTTAGTCATGCCGGCCACATGACCATGGAAACGTCTTCGGACAGCGCTGGCTCTTTGGCTTTGAAACGGAGATGAGCACCGCAACCCTAGAGTCGGACCGGACTGGCTTTCGAGCAAGGGAACCTTTACCTTTACCTTTACTACTCCTAAACAGAGTTAATTCTAGGGTTGCCAGCCAATAGCTGGCAAATGGTGGGAGACAGGGAGACATAGGGAGTGTTGTCGACATGGCGGGTTATGCCACTTCCTAAGAAAACCTGGTAGTGATGGCATGCCTTTCTAGGAATTGCTGGAAACTGTATGGTGAAATCATAGGGATATCATGCCTCTTTAGGTACTGCCTCTCTAGGAAATTATGTCTGTCTGGGAATCACTGGAAACTCTGTGGTGAAACCATAGTTTCCATTGATTCCTAGAGAGGCATAACATCCCTTCCAGATATTTCCCCTGGAAGTGATGTGATGCCATTGCACTGATTTTTGTTTTTCCTCTGCTGGCCACTGGGGTGGCAGCTGGCAACAAGAGCTGAGGGAGGCAGATCTCCTGCCCCCAGTGGATGGCTTGCAGTCTTAATTACATTGTAGTAACTCCATTGAGGTTGATGGGCATAAAACGATGTAATTCTGTGCATGGCACTGTAAATATTTCGCAGGATTTTCTTTGTTCGCTGACAACACTTTATATGGCACAGTGTTAACACACTGCATTGGATTTCTTTGGAGAATGAGTTAAAATCTTATTGAAGTATTTAGTACCCATTGTTTGTCTCTCACCTGAGGGAGTTTTGTTAGGATGTATTCTAGGGTTCTGCAATTAAGTTAAGTTGTTGAAATATTATGTTTCACATTATTCTGGCACTCTCCCATATTCAGTGATGTTGAGAGAAAAATATGCAGTACTGGGAATTAGCTGATAACCCTATAGATATTACTTGAGATCTTGAAAAAAGCTAGAAGGTACCCATGGTGCCACTACAATGCAAAAAACAAACCAACCCATTTACCTTCTAAATGTTTCAAAACAACATATTATTTGTTGCTTTTCCCAGTGTCCTCTGGACATGCCAGACATTCATCAGAAAAGACCGTAGAACCCTCTGTGAGATTTCTCAACCCCCCCCCCCTTTGCATTTCAGAGTGTAGAAACAGGCAACCACAAATATAAAAGAGGGAAATGGATTGTATTCTTTCATATTTTATGATATTATTAAATTGCTCTAAGTGAATTCAGAATGATTTGTAAATTTACATTTACAAATCATTCTGAATTCGCTGGGAATTACTGCCAGGTAAACATGGATAGGATCAGGAAGTGCAGGATATGAGATAAATGAGCTAAAAACGGTAAAGCCTTTGTTCACTGGCACTTGCTATAGAAATCATTGATAATAACAAATGCCCTGTATAATTTTTAATATATACTCTTTTCACAACTTGTACCCTTTTCACCACAACTGGTCTCAAGCAGATGATGTTTAAAATTAAGGATAAAGTCTTTCCAACATTGTTTGCCTTGTTGCCTTAAACAGATAGGTTTGCACGCATTGTTCAGGATTCCCCCCTCCCCCATTCTACCATCCCAGCCCCACTGCATTATTTTGTCTTATTAGAAAAATGTGCTGTTAAACCCAAATGTTATCATGTCTTGTAATCTGCTCACTAATTGCCTGATACTATCGTATTCTGTAATCTGTTTACTGACTGGTTGAAAGTTTTTATCATACTTGGAATCCATTTTGGGTCCCAGTGAGAAAGACACACTATAAATGAAAATAATAATAATAACGTGCCGGCTTCCAGTGAGGGATCTCCCAGTGTGCTTGCTTTTCCACTGCCATTAAGGATCACGGCAGGAGAAAAAAATGAGGAGGAATGGTATCTGGCCCATAAGTGATGTAACCTTCAGGTTCCCCTCTAGATATTCCCCAGTGGAGATTTAGGGGTATTCCTAGAGCATCATCCAGAAGTGATTCTACTTCTGGGCCAGATATGATCCTCCCCGTACCTAGGTTTGCCAGCTCTGGGATGGGAAATACCTGGAGATTTGGGGGGTGGAGCCTAGGGAGGGCAGGGTTTGGGGAGGGGAGGAACCTCAGTGGGGTATAATGCCACTGAGTCCACCTTCCAAAGCAGCCATTTTCTCCAGGGGATCTGATCTCTGTAACCTCGAGACCAGTTGTAATTCTGGGAGATCACCAGCTAACACCTGGAGACTGGAAACCCGACCTATACCCCACCCCAGAAATCTCTCAGGGGTTGTGGGCAGAGGCCTGGCAACCCTAGAAACAGATCCTGTAGAAGGACTTAAGGGATATAAGGTCATTTTTTTAAAATAAAGCAGAAATGTAAACTGTCATTTATTTTATATTAACACAAAATCTGTCTACCCAGTGCAATATCTACTTAATATCAACACTTGTACTGATTTTTTTGTAAAGAAAATATGCTCTGGTGTCAGTCTGGTGTGGCGAGTTCTGGACTGAGCACCAATGTTCCTAGTCTTTGGAAGTGTTCAAACATTTGCAGCATTATAGAAATGGGAAATGAGTCCTTATCTCTGTCTGGGAGCTGGGAAAGGGAATGATCCTATGGAATATGAGCACAGCACAGTTGTTTCGAATAGTGGTATAAACTCTTAAAACCACCACTTCCTCATTTTCTGAGGCAAAGACTGGATATGAAATAAACTTTGAAGGGGAAAGCCTGGCTATTTTTTATTATATGGCTTTTTGTTTTTTTATGTGCACATTTTAAGCAGTTGGTTACACTAAGATGACATCCCTGCTACTAAGTTCAGCCAGTGTTTTGATTGTGTAAGTAAGTGAGGGGAAAGACAAGCACAACCTTTCTTTTGAGCAGTGCAGCTGATTTTTGAAGTGCCCTCACTGTATTCTGTCCAAACATCCATTTCCTCTCCAAGGTTAAGCTAAAAAAAAAAATCATAAGAAACATAAGGCCTGCTGCCTAAAATAGGAGCCCCATGTTGAATTCAGCTCCTTCTTTTCTGTAATTAGCTACAATATACCCTGTGTCCAAATGTCTTTGTGTGGAGTGTTTCCCTGTCCTTGTAAGCATCAGCCAATGAAGAGGAGACAAGGAGAAGGACAGCACAATTACATCAGGGCATGAGGTAAATTGTACTATGTGTCATTGGGGGAAGAAGACAGGAAATCAACATTGAGCTGCCATTTTTGCCTGCCTCTGTCCTGAACGAGTGTCTGTTAAGTGTTTGAAATTATGAACTGAAATTGAATTTAGGGGTTTAAACTGAGCTGCAAGAGGAGCCAGCCCCAGCCGACATGGTGTGGGAGCTGCAAGAGCTGTAACAGAGGATCATCTGGGGAGGCAGGAGTTGGCTCCTTTTGCAGCTTGGTTTGAATAAGAAAAGCCCCCAAAAAATCAGGTTTTATTCGGGCTTAGCTATACCATTAATGGGGAGGCAGGAGTTGGCTCCTTTTGCAGGTTTGAATAAGAAAAGCCAAAAAAAAAATTCAGGTTTTATTCGGGCTTAGCTATACCAGTAACTGGTCAGCTTCTCTGATCTGTATTCAGCTCAAATAATATCCAAGAAATACTGGTAAGGTATTTTTTTCAGCTCGGTTTATGCTGAATACACACCCCTAGTTGTGTCACCTGTGAGTTGTAATATAGTTCTTGGCTCTCTAGGTTGTCGTGGTTCTTTTGGTTCTCTAGCTGGATCCGGTGGGGATTTTTTTGAGAAACAAGTGGTGGAAATGGTGCTTTGCATGAGTTATGTATAATCTAATAATGTTCTTAGAATCCCGGGATGTTGTTGCATTACCCATGACTTTGTAACCTCTAGAATTGATTATTATAAGGGGTTCTACATAAGGTAGCTCCTACAGATGGCCCGAAAGCTTTTAACCTGTGGGCTATTCCACATCCCACCTCCTATCTGGTATAGGGAGATGGGATAATATTAAAAGAGTATTATGGCAAATATAATGGCTCAGTTGCTTTTTGGGTCATTTCAGTGAACTGTCTTGACCTCTAAATCTCTTCAGCATGGTCTGAGTGCTTCTCCTTGTATAAGCTGCTGCCCCTCCAACAGATTTTCTGATAGGAATGTATGTTCACTCTTTTCAAGAAACAAAGACATCTCCTGCAAGGACCAGGGCCTTTTTATCTGTAGCTCCAAAGATATGGAACAATCCTAGACATTATGTAGCTGTATGCTTTTCTCTTGACTCTCAGAAATAAACATAGAGCAACTTGTTTTGCAAAGCTTTTGATGGGTGGGTCAATTATGACTAGTACTGAAATTTCATATCACAGGTTGTTTTAATGTTTTATTGTTTTATTTTAATGTGAATGTGATCTTTTCTTTAAAAAAAACTGTATGCTGCATTGAGCCATGATTGGAGTGGAGGGGTAAAAATAGTTTTAAGAAATAAATGCAATACATTACTTGCACTTCTTCTCTAGAGAGCCAGTTCCTGGGAATCTGATTTTTTTTTAATGTTTGCAGCTCTATACTAGACCACCACCTAAAGAAATTATCCCGGTGGCTAGGAATTCGAAATATGGGTACCCAGCTTTAAGCATGTCATGCCCTTGCATTTCTTCAATAGAATATTGATAGTACAATCTTTAAACTCTTGTTTAATCCAGAACAAAAGTTAAATGCAGAAGTGCTAGGCAAAAGAAGGTGTCTCCCCCCCCCCCCGAGGTCTTTGGCTGGTTAAATACTGTAGCTGTGACATATCTCTGACATGTAATGTTAGATCTGAAGACATTTGGAGGAATATTTTGTTTGTTTGTTTGAAGATACAGTGATGTGAAACAACATTCCAGCATCAGTGATCGGAAAGACATGCTGACAGTCTCCATATACATTTTAGATATATTGACACTAAAGTGTCTTAGCTGACATCAGAAGAAACTTTAAGCACTTATTTATATTGGTGTTGTTGCAATACAGCTGTAGTTATTTTACCCCATATTATTTCCTGTGATGAATGAGAGAATACATCTGGAGAACTAAGGATATGGTAGGTGATATAGCAAGATAAGAAGGTGCTAAACAGTGAGGTACAGTTAGATGGTATCGTCATCTTTCACAGATGCAAGGGTCTCCTCTGTGCCAAGCACCATTAAAAATTATAGCCAGTGTGTAACAGCTACAAGGTTTACCATCCCAGGGATAGCCTTTCCAAAGTTATTTATAGTCAGGGGCATAGCCACGGTGGGCCATATCAGGGGCCAGGCCCCCTCAGTCATGAGCCATGCCCCACCACCCCTGTCCCTGCTCCAAGAGGTGGGAGCACCGGCTGTGCTCATTTGCCTTGCTATAGGAGGAGAGCCAGTTGGTGCATTCAGTGCTCTGCAGCAGAGAATGCATTCCGACTGGTTCTACCTTTTCCCAGGCCGGGTGCCAGCCAGGGCAGCAGGTGAGCGAGCCAAGCGGGTGAGCGAGGAGTGGGCAGATCAAGCAGGCAGGCGGTGAACCTGATCCAGGGGAGGAGTTGTAGTGGGTGGGTCACACGATCGGGACAGGTCACATGACTCCTCCTCTGGTGCAGGTGCACTGAGGCAGAGGTCAGGGCTGGCAGTAGGCTCTTCCTGACAGTCTCAAAGCTCTGTCCATCTGGCCTGCTGCTGGAAACGTGTGAGGCAATTACTCAACAGCCCAGCCTCTCTTACTAACTGCATTGGCATCAGTCACAGGCCTGTTTCAGGTTTCGGAGGTAGGGGCGGTGCCAGCGCGGAAAACATGGCTGTGCCCTGGTTGGTGGCAGGCAAGGGATCAGGAGGAATCAGGCAGCAGACCCAGAGAGGGAAATGCGAGGCCCGGCTCCACCACCCGCCAATTGCAATAGGCCTGGGAGAAGAGAGCCAGCTGGTATGTGCTCTCTGCTAATCTAATTAGTAATCTGATTAAGTTCTCCACTCCCCTGGACCCTGGCCCGGCCACAAAATTTTTCTGTCTATGGTCCTGTCTTGCAATATCTAGACAAGATTACTATAGTGGGTTTTATGTGGGGCTGCCCTTGAAAACAGTTCAGAAACTTCAACTGTTTATGATTAAGGAAGCTAGATTAATAATCAGAGCACACTGATTTCAGAATATTTCCCCTGTGCTAAAAGATTGGCAAGATGTTGGTAATGACCCTTAAAGCTTTAAACGGTTTGGGATAAGGATAACTCGTGGACTTCCTACTTTGATGCAAATCTGCCCAAACTTTAGCATCTGTATTACAGGTCAGGACAGACCCCTCCCTTCTGTATGACAGGCGCCTCCCTTCAGAGGTAAGGAGGGTGGTGATGTGAGAGTTCCTTTTCAGTAAGAGCTCCTTATATGTGGAACACCCTTCCCAGACAGATTTTGCCACACCTAAATTATTTTAATTCCAGCACCAGGTTAAGACCTTTTTATTCTCTGAGGCTTTCGGGATGGGCTGCTCTTTTATTGGGTTTTATCCAGTTTTTATAGAATAAATATTTTAAACAAATACCAAAGACTCAAGCGAGAAAAATATTCCATACAATTATAAGAGTAGACTAAAAATTCTTTAATTCAGTGAGACTACTCCAAAGTGAGTTGAACTTCAAGTGTGAAGTTGCATTGTTATACTTTTAATTATGGTAATTTTAGCTGTCCTGAACGATTGAGCAAATCAGCTTTTGAAATATATCTGTGTTACTTTCTCCCAAATGACAGATTCCCCCAAATAATTCTGTATATTTATTTATATGCTCTTTTCTCACCAGTGGGGACCCAAAGTGGCTTATAAAATTGTTCTCCCCTCCTCCATTTCATCTTCCCTGTTAGACCAGGAGAGAGTGACTGGCTCAAGGTCACCTAGCAAGTTTCCCTAGCTTAGCTGAGTAGGAATTTGAATCTGGGCCTACCAGATCCTAGTCTGACGCTCTGACTACTGTACCATACTGGCTCTTAGATTCCTATTAGGTGTTCAGTTGTTTGACTAACGAGATGATGGTACAGTAGTGGATCATCCTCCCTACACTTCTGTGCCATTAATATGCTGGGCAGAACTGACAGGCATTCTGGGGAAAAAAAATATGGGAAGTGTTGAACTGCACATCACCTGCCACCTTGTCTGAACAGGCCCAGGGCGCTGCATGACCCTCCATGTTATTTTCCTGGGCCTCCAATCTTCTGCCAGGCCAGTCAAGTTGTGAAGGAAAGTGATCATCAGTGAAAAGGTGGTTAGGTTCTGTCTTGTAATGGTATCTCTTCAGATTTCAGGTTTTAAACACCCACATTTTCTATAGAATTATAGCAATGTCCCTGGTAGTCTCTAGCTACAAAGAAATGGAATAGAAGCAAAATAGGAACAGCCAGCTCACTCTACATTTATGATGGCACCATACTCTTCAACTCTTTGGCAAACTTGAAATATAATATGTTTTAGCAAAACTTCATTAAACATCTTCTAGTCGCTTTTATGTACTTCATTTCCCATTATGCCAATTATGATGACACTGTGTCAAGGAATAAAATTAATTACCTGTAATTCTTGTTCTCCGAAGACAGCCACATGTGCCTGAGAGTCAGGGTCTATTGTGCAAGGGTAGAGATGTGTTGTGACATTTAGCTCATATTTCTCCAGAGGTTTCGCCTTTCTAATCATCCTGCTCCTCCCGCCCTGTTCTTCTAGCAATGAAAAAAACCCTCATTGTTGCATCATGATTTACAATAATGGAAGTAGCCATGATACAAAAGCACTGCTAACACCTGGTACAACCATTCTTTGCGTGACTAGCCCTTGTGAAGTCTCACAGGGCAGAAGGGCTGGTTCCTAATGCTGGTGCTGTTGAGTATACTTGCCTGAAGGAACAGGCAGATAAAACAAAGAATCTGATGCTACTCCTTTTGTAACAAGCATGGAGATGTGACACACTGGAAAACTAGAACAGCTTGTTGCTTAAAGAAATATTACTAAGTGTTCATCATAGAAATCCACATTACTACAGTGAAAACAGGGTGGGGTTCCCCCCATTTGTTTTTACAAAACTGGAAAACAAGTTGTTCAGAGTTTTCAGAGCTATCTTACTGTGAGTACTATATGTGCGTCATTTTCAAAGAGACAATCTTTATTTTAATTCAGATCGCAACGATGGCTGCTGCTAAGTATGCCAAGGGCAGACAGCCAAGCTATTTCTTTAGAGTAACTTTCCAGAATAAATGCAGAATTCATAAAACATCTTTAATGACTTTTCTGCCCTGGAAATAAGCTTGGCTTACTACTAAAATGATGTCAGACAACTGGGCAATATTTCAATAAATTCAAGTAGCAAGCTTAGGGTTAGATTTTTTCATATTCATTTTAATTGGCTACTTGACCAAAAAAAAAAAGGTATTTGAAAAAAAGTAGTTCTCTGAGATGTGCTGTTATATATACCTGCAAATAATGTTGATAGCATGCATTCCAGAACTGGGAATTTCATGATCAAAGGACAGGACCCGTCCTTTAAAAAATGTTTTCTTCATTCTTTCAAAAATGATAAGAACAAAGAAAAAAAAAGAAAAACCCTCAACATTAAATAACTGATAAAAAAGAAAAAAGTATATATAAAGTAGAAACACGCGTATAACAACGGTGATGGCAGATCTACATCAAAGTTTCTATAAAACATTTCAAAATATCTAAAAATAAGTTCATATTCAGTTGTCTATATGCCATGTGTTCAAATGTTGATAAAGTTGTAAGGTCCTCTATCCCCTGGTTTACAAAAGGTGAGCATTTATCTCTCCAGTGTTCTAGTATGAGTCCTTGAGATGTTGTAAGTGCACAGAGGGTTTGTATTTGTTGACCATCAGTTAACCTCCAAGAAACAGGCGGATAGTTTAAAAGGACATGGCTTCTTGAGCTATCTGGGATTGTGCCTTCTCAAATCTTAGAACTCTTTTGTGGTATCAAGTAAAACATAGGTATGTAATAGTCTAGGCAGGTCTAGGCAGCTCATCAGAGGCCTAGCATACTCCTCTTGCTTCAGCAGAGTATGAACCAGAGTTGCCAGGCCAATCCAATCCTGGACGAGCCTGGCAACCAGTGGAAGGGATACAGGTGGAGACATGAGGGCATGTGATTTTACCATAGAGTTTCCAGTGATTCTTGCCACTTCCAGGTTGTATCCAGAACTGACATACCAACAAAGATGACACTGCGTGTTTTTTCCTCTTCACCACTCAGAGTGGCGGCGGACAGCAGCAGTGATTGATGGGAGGCTGTCTGCCGTAATTGGAGTTCTGGCAACCCTAGTGTGAACTGATCTCTGGACTGATCAGGTCTGAATGACTATTCTTGCTGCACTTCAGCCACAATTTCCAGCTGCTACCAGCTCCTTGTGTTTTCAGTTATTCTACTCCTGTAGGCCTAGATTCAGTTATGGGCACCCAAAGCCCTCTGGGTCCTGATATATGGGTTCAGTTCAGCAAAGGAATGTTAATTTACTTCTTGCCTTACATATAAGGAGATAAAGCAGGATACAAATATGTTAAACAAACAACAAAACAAATATGTAATCGCTAGGTATGTAATTTGTTTCACTGAAGACCCCTTTCAGTGTGGCTTCTGGCCTTAGTTATAGGACCTTTGTTGACTAGTGTGGTGACCTTTGACATGCAGTTGATAGGTAGTGTGTACCTGCTGGTACTTTGGATCTGTCAGTGACTTTTATTACCATTAGCCATTGCATCATTCTGGGTTTTTTTTGGCTGTGATGAGTTCAGGTGTATACATGCATTGTTTTACAGTGACTCAAGTCCTACCTAGCAGTCAGGTCCTTGAGAGCAGTGCTGTTTTTTTATTGGCTAGTTTTGTATTTGGGCTTCAGGACTGTGATAAAATGCATTTTCTCCTGGGCACTTGGCAAGCAGCAGACCTCCACTTGATGTTTTAAAACCCTTTCTCTGGGAAGGAGGAAGTCCATCAATGGCTTTCCAGGGTCACCTTCATACAAATGCTAATAGGTTTAGACAAAAGGATGGTCAAACCTCCCCTTTCTTCCCCCCATCAGGCATAGGACAGAGAGTTGGGAGGGTCAAATTCTAGAGAGCCTGAGGACTCCTGGAGATCTCCAGGAAGTGCATCTTTGACCAGGTCAGGGGGAGGAGACAGGGATTTGTTAAAACCTTATTGCAACAGGAAATTGCTCTCTTTCTTTTGGAATGCTCAGGTGATGAGAGGCCACAGGACCCTTAACTCCTGAGGCAGCTGTATTGACCATGTGCTCACCTGGGAGACTGGGAGCAAGTTCCAAGGTAATGAGAATGCTGCAGAGAACTAGAAAAGCTAAGCTAAAGAGCCTGCCCTTTATTTTACCATCACAGAGGGCATATATTGCAAGAGGGACAGAGGATTTGCATTTTTACCAAGTTATTGTGTTTTCCTTGCTCAAATCTGGTGCTGTGCTAAAAGTATGCTTGTAAACATTTTCTTTTTGATAAATACTTTAAACGTTTGGTGTTGGGAGTGGTTCTCTGTACCACAGAGACTTCCACTGTTTTGGACACACTATTTTAAAAGGAGCTGCAGGGGGGTTCACAAGCAGCTGTTCCTCCAAGGGCACCCAAGACATTTAACTGTTCCTGTCATAGCCACGTGTTGGGCAGTGGGAGACACAGAGGCAAGGCCTCAGAACTAAGGAGGGGAGCTGGGAGTCCTGCCCCTCCCAGCGGGAATTCCTTAAAAAGGGCAGGTGGTGGCAACAAGCTACCCCTAGAGAGAAAGGAAGGCCTCTCCAGGGAGCTGGGACCCCTTAGGAGGGCAGGGTGGAAATGGGGCCTGCAGGCCAGAGCAGGGACGTTCTGCCACAGGGGACTATTAGTATTTTTGTGATTTTATTAATGGCTTTTATATTGTTGTCTTTGTGCTTTAAACTGCTTGCTGATAGGTCATTTTTTAGGGCAGGGTATAAAAACAGTAATTAGTAATGATAATATAAATGGGATAAAACAGGTTAACAGTGCCATCCTAAGTAGAGTTACGTATGGAACGCATAATTAAATTTGGTTGGATCATATACTCTGTTAAATTAAGAAAATTTCTAGCTTTGGGACAGGCCTGGTTTACTTAAATTTAAACTGTGTTCAGTATGTATCTACTTTGAGCCTAAGTTAGAGTTTAGTGGAAGGATAGCATAGTGATCTACTGCAGAGTCCCCCCACAGTCCCCCCCCCTCAGGAATATGGGCAGCCTTTTTGTGATATGGAAAATAATAGAGCATGCCAAAAGATATAGCAGTGATCTACTCAGTGTCATCCCAATCTGGAGTATATTCAAAGCACTGAAGCTGAACTATGTCATGATAGGTTGTATTTGGAATATGAAATAATATAGATCTGGTAATCCCATGCTCCAGTGGCCCAGGATGTTTTCAGCGTGTGCAAAGCAATCAAACAGACGGTTTATCCCATATAAATGGCATATTTAAGTATGTTTAATTTGACAAAGAATCATGGGGAAAAATTTTAAGTGGAACAGGCAAATGATATAAAGCAATCTTGGACAAATATACACAATGACCAGTTCAGTTCTCCTAAACAAATACAAAGATAACGTATGTCATCTTTCTTTGTTATTTGAGGGTTTTTTGCAGCACATTCTTTGAAATAGTGCTGATACAATTAAAATAAAGCTTCATACACAAGTGATTTCTTTGCATGTTTGAAACTCAAGTGCTAGAACTGTGTGTCTTATCCCATTTAATGCACATGCTAGATTTTCTCACTGACAGCAAATTTTATCTATTTATAGAATGCATGAGTCACATTTTCCACTCACCAGTAGTGTTAAAAGTGATGTAGAAAAACATATTTAAAAGTAGGTAGTCTAAAAATACAAAATGTTTAAAATTCAGTAGAATGACATATAAACAAAGGTTTATAGCCACCAGCATATTGATCTATTGGCAGTGGTGCTCCAGGATCTCAGGTAGTCAGGCACCTGTCACATCCTCAGCTACCTGATCTTCTTAATTGGTGATGCCAGGGATTGAACTCAACCTTCTGCATGCAAAGCAGATAACAGCACTGACCACAGCCCTCCATCTTTATTTTGGGCAGCGCAATCCTGAGGTGCCATTATACTGTTCGTTAAGGGGAAACCACACAAACTGGGGACTAGGCAAATGGCTCTGCAGGAGGCATCCTATAGCAGCCACACCATTACATGTCTGAATTGTTCATCCAAATCCATAGTTTAGGGCTCTCATTGTAAAAGGAGTTCTAGTCTGTTCAAGGCATTTACCACATTCAAGTGGCGTTGCTGGGTATCATCTGACATTGTTGCCTCTAGGATCAAATGAAACATTCCCCTTGTATTATCCCAGGATGACCTGCACTTTAGGAAGCCAATCTGATCTGCATATACAACTCACTGAATTGTAGTGTTAGCAGATTTTGCTATTGCTGTTCAGGAGGACGAAGTGAAAGCTGTCACAATTTTGATAATCATTCTTTATGATTCTGTACATCTTGTGACCCACTAAGCTGCGCACAGCCACTGGGTCCTAGAAGACCTTTTCTTTTTTGCTGCTTACCCAGGACTGAGCAGGAGTTTGACAACATATGTATTTTGACACCAAGATGAATATTCTAAGTGAATTTTAAATATTGCAATAACCATATCCACCATCTTGAAAATGGCAGCAACAAAGAAAGTCCACACATTGGAATGTCTACCCAATTTTTTTTAAAGTGGTAGTGCCCTGAAACACATGCAAACAATAAAGTTCTTTCTTTCTTTCTTTCTTTCTTTCTTTCTTTCTTTCTTTCTTTCTTTCTTTCTTTCTTTCTTTCTTTCTTTCTTTCTTTCTTTCTTCTAATACAGCAGTTTTTTGTTTTCAGGTTGTTTTTTGAAATAGAGGAGCATTCAGTGATGCAATCATTCTCCATCTCAATTAAGTATCATCAATCATCATCAATTAAGTAACATCAAGTTGGCTGCAACTAGGGCCAGGGCTTTCTCAGCGGCGGCTCCTGTCTGGTGGAACGAGCTCCCGGGGGAGATCCGGGCCCTGCGGGACCTGGCACAGTTCCGCAGGGCCTGTAAGACAGAGCGCCGCCACTGTGCCACCACCGAGCTGCCATCTTCTACGGTGGATTAGATCTAGAGGTGAGCCAGCCTGGGGAAGACGCCTAGATGACCGAAGAACGTATGCTGTCAGGTTAGGTTGACAAATGGAACCCATCTTGGACTAATAAGGACTAATAAGATTTAACATCAAGAGCACCGCACTTTGTTTAATGACTGTTTTTATGCTGTTTTAATATTTGTTATGGCATTTGCCTTTTTGTTAGTCGCCCTGAGCCCATTGGGGAGGGCGGGATATAAATCCAATAAATAAATAGATAAGTATATTAATATAGGAACACAAAAGAGCCCTGCTGGATCAGAGCAGTGGTCCGTCTGGTCCACCATCCTGTTCTTATATTTTTCTTCAAGGGATATTTCAGCTCAAAATAGCTAATTTTGGAAGCATTTATAATTTTTAAAAGTAGGTAATACTTGGTTTTAAAAAACCCCAACAACCTGGCCAAAATTCCATAGCCCAAAATATATTCCACTAAACTGGGGTTGGGGGTTGTTTCATTATTAGAAAACACTATACGTTAAACCAGGACATTAGAAGCCCTCCCACTGTTGACCCCCCCCCCAAGCACCAAGAAGACAGAGCATCACTTGCCCCAGAGCCCCTATCTATACCTTGTGGCTAATAGCCACTGATGGACCTCTGCTCCATATGCTTATCTAATTCCCTTTTGAAGCCGTCCATGCTTGTAGCCGCCACCACTTCCTGTGGCAGTGAATTCCATGTGTTAATTCCATGTGTTAATTTGTGGCAGGGTATGAGCTTTCGTGAGTCACTGCTCACTTCTTCAGATACAGATAGATTGGGAGTTCTATAATCTGTCTTTATATCTTGGAGCAGTCTCTCTTTCTAATCTCAGTTTGAAATTCCTTTGTAAGTGTCATGCCCTACGGCCACCCCTGAGGTAACACTGCCTTCCGCTGCTTGGTTCATTGTCACTGTGGGACACTCCCCAGGCCACAGAAATGGGAGAGGAGGGAGTTTGGTTCACCATGGTCCTCCTGCCTGTTGGTTGTCTTTCTCAGTGCAGCCTGGGTCGCCAGCTCTGCTTCCTCCCTGGCCTGTTATCGAGAGCACCCTTTTATACCCCACCCTTTCCTGCTCCTTCACTCCCATGGCCACCCATTGGGCTCCCACTCTGTCTGTCTGGCTGGGGTGCCCCTAGTGGCTCAGCTGGGGAGTCCTCCCCCAGGTCTTCCTCTCCTCTGGCCCTGCCAAGCCTTCCCCAGTGGGAGCCTTGTTGGGGATGGGGGCAGAGCCAAGAGGTTCCAGCTTTCCTTTGCCTGTCTCCTGGCAAGCTGCCCTGCCCACTGCGAATGGCAGGGGGCCTGCCTTCCCCAGGCTCCTTCTCTGTTGCTGGGGTGAAGACTTGGCTGTAGTGGAACAATGCTTCTGTTGCTGGGGGTTGGTGGCCTTCCACCCCCCTCTGGCCTCTCCTGGGCTCTGAACCACCCTGCTCTAATATCTCTGGAGGCAGTGCTCTGGCCACCATCACTTCCTGCCACTCTCCTGTGGCTGAGAGCGGGCCGGGTATCCATGCCCACGATCCTGCTGCCACAAGCGTCCCAGTGAGGCCTAACTCCCGCACCAATTTTGGTGCGTAGGGTAAGTCCTCCAGGTCCCTGTAGAGTCAGGCCATCAGGGCCACAGCCAGGGAGGGGGTGAGGCTGTCCCTGGTTAGCTCCTGGCTGCGGTCTGGCTGGCCCAACCCCAGACAGTAAGAGAACGTGCAGCTTTTAATTTGATGGGAATGCTTGTTTTATGAAATACATTATTTATTGGTTTGCTTGAGTGCATTTTGGTTAGCCTTGAAATATTTATACAGTAGTTGGTACAAAAGAAAGGGAAGCCTTCTGCTAGCTATTCAGGAAATGGCATGCACTCTAGTCTTTGTTGTTCAACTAGATGGTCATGTTCTTTGCAAATGTTGCTCATCAGTACACAATCAAGGAAAGAAATTTTCATCATGCCAGAGAATAGAAACTAGAACATAGAAAACAGGGAGGGGAGGGTGGAATCGTTAGAAAAGGGTGCTTTATCTTTTACCAGGCTATTTAATTTTTCTCAGATCATTGTATTCTCTGGCAGTGCATCAGTGAAAGAATTAAAAAAAACCACTTGTTGCTTTTCATAGGAGAGCTGTATGTTTATTGATACTTTTTATTTTGTCTCATGAACCTTTGGGGTTACAGTCTAATTATTGCTGATCCTCACTAATGGTTCTTTCAGGGATTATCTCTTCCAGTGTCAGCCATCTGCTGTGGTTTAGTGTAATGAACTAAGTGGGCACAATTAAGGTTTTGTCATAAGTTAAAAACAAAATTCTTATGTCTCTGTCTCGCCATACAATGGAAGACACTATGGATAAATGCCAGTATTGTAGTTACATTGATCTACATTTAGTAAACTGCATTAAAGCTTATATTTACAATTCAGCTTATAATGCACAAGAGGGTTTTGCAGGTTGTTATTGGTATTTACCTTTTATTCCTTTTTCAAACATACAGTAGTTCAACATTTCCCAGTAGCAACTCCATTCTCCCCTGATCTCCTCTAAAAAACATTTTTAAAAATCTAATTCTATTACATTTTAAAATATAAGAATATTTTTGCTTGTGATATTTTAAATTAGTTCTCTGAGCCATGATATAAGCCACATTCAGATGTCACAACAAACCTCTGTTTGTGACAGGCAGGAACATGTCTTATTAGCCATGCTCTCATGCTGCCTCCCTCCTTGTTTGGTACATGCTGAGCAGTTGAAAGCTTCTTGGTTTTGGAAGCCTTCCGTCAAAGTCCAATGAGCTGTGACATCCAAGTGCAGGCATCTCAGTAAACTCAAGTTTAATTCCTTCCCACACATTGGGATTCTAGACTGGAATTAAGGTGTAGCTTAGAATCTTGATTATTTGGGGAGGAAAGAAGCAAAGTCGAGGTTATCCATGTACCTGCATTCAGACATCACAGCATCTTTGGAGTTTGATTGAAGGCATCTGCACAAAGGGAGGGGGGAGATGGAGGGATACTAATACCTGTCTGTCATGTACAAACCGAGATGACTGAAGGCTGCCGTTGAATATCATGCACTTCACGTTATCATGAATGAAAGTCGTACTAGTGATTTGATTGTATATTTTTGCATTTATAATGAGGTCCTCCAATGAGTATTGGAGACAGTCAAGTATTTATCACATACAATCATATGATACTGTTTATTTCCATCATATCAGCAAGGTCACAAGTGGAGGGAAGTGCTGTCATGTCACATCTGACTTACAGTGAGCCTGTAGGATTTTCAAGGCAAGAGACGTTCAGAGGTGATTTGCCGTTGCCTGCAACCCTCAAGTTCCTTGGTGGTCTCCCATCCAAGTACTGACCAGGGTCGACCCTGCTTAGCTTCCAAGTTCTGATGCTAACGGGCTATCCTGGGCCATCCAGGTCACAAATAGAATACAGGAAAAACTGAGGTGTTCTGTAGTAGAAGGAATTGTACTGCAAACCATAAGTATGATTTGTTGTCACATGAGCCCTTCCTATTCTTTGCATTTTTCTGTTGGCTCTTGGCCAGGAACACATATACTGTAGTGCTCCAAGCAGTATCTATCCATTATATCGACCCCACAGGTCCGCTCCTTGCCAGGGCCAAATGTGTAGGCTCTTTCAGTTGGAATGTGTCCAATAGGTTTGGTGCATTACTCCATCAGAACATACTGTTTATTTTATGTTAAAGATTAAAAGTAATGGAAATAGAAGTGGGAAAAACATCCCTGGTATTGTGTAGTGGGTTGAACACGTGTTTTATTTTATGTTAAAGATTAAAAGTTATGGAAATAGAAGTGGGAAAAACATCCCTGGGTTTTAAAAAGTTGTGCATTAGCAAATGAATTTAGGTCCTAGGAATCCTCATATAAACTTAAATGAAACAACTTATAAATTTGCATTACTGTTGAAATGTATAGGCAAGAGGATATTTCAAAATTCACACACAATTGCCTCAGCTTGGATCCAGAACAGTTTTTCCACAGATGAAGTGCAAGTTTCTCACCTTCCCTCACCTGAAATCCCAGGAACAGGATTAGGGGTACATTTTGGGCTACTGGGAGGATAGGGAGGAGGGAATCATACTCCATGGATGGAAATCCTTGCGCTTGTTGAAACACTTGTCTGGATGCAAGCTGTTTTTAGTTTCTAACCCAGAGATCCACGTCTCTTAGTTTTACTAACAGAGCTCTTTCTCTGTCTCCCATAAAAGAGGCTATTGATACTGTCAGGTTTGACAGCTCAGATCATCTGTTGGGGAATCAAACAAAGATGGAGGGGGGAGCACAGCAGCAGGTATGTTGTGTGTAGTTGTACCTGTGGCTCACTAGTTTGGGGGCAAGAACTGTAACAGCAACTCAACAAGAAGGGTTTTGCGGCTCCCCACAGTTTCTTACTGTGCACTCCAAAGCAGAGTTACATCCTTCAGAACCCATTCACTTTGACTTTGATTTTTTTATGGTCGTACAGTGATGTGATTCTGTTTAGGGTTGCACTGTGAGTTCAGGTGTTGTGGCTGTAATCTTAAACCTGTATCTAGAAAAGTGTACTGAAATCATGAATATACTTTTGATAATCCTTTGAAACTCTCAGTCACTGCAAATATTAATGGGTCCTTTTCTCTTGCAGATATGGAGTCTGGAGAACGGTTAACATCAACGACAGCAGCCTCCTCCACTACAGCTACATCATCTCCTGCATCCTCAACACCTTCTGTTGTTTCGGCAGTTTCCAAAGGTGGCCTTTCCACTGGAGCTGCATCACTTAGCTCCACAATCAACACCTGTGGTAAACATACCTTATTGATTATATTGTTCAATATAGTTTGCTTGTATTGGAGAACTTTATTTTGAAACAGTTGCATATTTTGGAGCTGATAAAAGGAACTTTTTTTTAGTTTTACACAAAAAAATGTTTGCTGTGGCTAGTTGTATGGGGGGAAGTGCACCAAGTATAGCCATAGACACCTGTCCGCTAGTTGTATGGGGGGAAGTGCACCAAGTGTAGCCATAGATACTGTGTAGTCTAGGATACTGAAATGAATTCCTTGCTAAATGAGAAAGATATTTCTAAATCAACTATATGAGTGCTGTATTCATTATTTATTTAGCACATTTATATGCCGCTTTTCTCCTGGAACAGAGGGCTCAAAGTGGCTTACTCACTTTAAAGTCACAGACAATATCCTCTCTAGGCTGGGGGTGAAGTTGCAGGCCTGCCGGTGGAATGAGAAGCTGCACTCTGCAGGCTGTTCCTGAGTGGTGCATGGTCTGTAACAAGCACAACCTCCCACACTCACAAGACTGGGTCTCATAAGTCATCTGCTTCCAAGCTAGTGCTGATCACATGGACAGTAGACATGTGATTGGCGGCATCTTTGGGAATCTGCAGGACGCAGGGCCGTCACCCCGGTTCGTTCTAGCCAAAGGATGACTTTGTAGAGTATTAAAAATGCAGCTGCTGTAAGTCACAAATGTTTTTGTGCTTCCTGTTTTTGCTTTGTTGCCATAATGTCTACAGGGGAAATTAGATTAGATGCATAAGCTGGATATGTATCAGAAATTTGCAGATCTTACCTGTGAAATTTTCCTGTTGAACATTAAAGCTCCTCAGGGCACCTGCATGTGTTGCAGTGTCCCAGATTGCCTTCAGTACAAGAGATAAAGCATATTTGGCCTTTAGTATGCTGAATAAAACTGTCCCAATCATGATATACCTTTCTTTGCAGTCAGTTTCTATGCCTTGCATTTGAATTTGGTGATAGGAGAGAAATCAAAACCCATGATGATGCCTAGTTGTTTTTATTGTGCTATTCTGATTGCTCTGGGAAAATCTTTTCAATGAAGAATCTGAAATTCCACATACTATAAGGCACTTGTATTTTTATGACTTATCTCTGTCTTATTATTGGTTAATTATACTATTTGATTTATGTATTTTACATTTTACAGTTTTATAAGCATTTTACAGTTTTATAAGGAAAAATGTTACAATCTAATATAAACCTTCCTGCTTTCTAACGTATGTCAGAAAGGTGTGGTGGTCATGGTTCCATCTCATGTGGGTACAAAGTTGGGATCTATAAACAACATGGCCTTCTCAGTGGCTGCCCCAACATTCAGAAATTCCTCTCCCTGAGATGTTATTTATTTATTTATTAGACTTAAATCCTGCCCTTCCACATGGGCTCAGGGCGGCATTATTCCAGGGACAGGTAAAGACAGTGCTCTTCTGTCAAGCATTTGGTACTAGGCAGTCTTTACCCATGTTAAATAAAGGGAAATTATATCTTATGCTTCCACTTTAATTTTATGGACATTTCATGGTCAGGGTTACCCAACACGATGCCCTTGGGTGCTATGATGCCCACAGACACCTTTCATGGATCCATTCCAAGTATTTTTTGAAAGTGGGCAGGGCCAGGTGGAGCCTTTGCCCAGCGGGGGTTCTGATAGGCCATTGGAGATATGATTGGCTGTGCAGATTTTTCAAAAGTTGCTTCAGCAGCAGCTGCTACTACAGCACAAGAATCTTCACTGTAGGGCCGAAGAGAAGCTGTGTGGATGCAAGAAAATATTTTGAAACAATATGTCCATCCTGCTACACAGAGCTTCTGCCTGAAATACTGAAGAGTTGCTAACAGAGTTACACATGACCTCACTCTCTGAGATTTTGTGGCTGGCTCTGCCTCTTGTGGCAGCCGTTTTCTGGTTGCACCCGCCATCCCAGTGTCTGAATTCCAAAGGTGCCTGCAGCCTCAAAAAGGTTGAGGATCCCTGTTTTAGGTTTTTGTTGTTATTGTGAACCACTTAGAAAGTGTTTGCTGTGGTTAGAATTAATTGATTATATTTAGCTTGTTTTTCATGTATCGGGTGATATATTTTTTACGTAACCTTAACCAGGGCCCGATTTCGCCAATAGTGAATTGTGGTGCTGGACATTAGTTGAAGATACTTAAGTCTGACTTTGTTATCTGGACTATAAACTGATAATAGAAGGTCTAATAATTTGTTGAGCCCTGAGTCTGGGATTCCAGTAAAGAGTAAATTTAACCACACTATTAGCTGTAAATGGAGGGAAGGCAGCATGGTATAGCCTGATCTCGGAAACTAAGCCAGGTCAGTACTTGGATAGGAGACCACCAAGAAATACCCTGCAGAGGAAGGCAATGACAAACCACCTCTGCTTCTCACTTGCCTTGAAAACCCCTTGCTGGGGTTGCCATAGGTCGGTTGTGATTTGACGGCACAAGATTTTATGGCTCAAGTGGTTAAGACGCTGAACTGCAGGCTGTGGAAGGTCGGTAGTTCAGCAGTTCGAGACCTGGGTGCCGCATGATGGAGTGAGCTCCCATCTCTAGTTCCAGCTCCTGCCAACCTAGCAGTTCGAAAGCCAGAAATTGCAAGTAGATAAATAGGTACCACTTCGGTGGGAAGGTACCAGCGTTCCGTGCGCCTTGGTGTTTAGTCATCCCGGCCACATGACCACGGAAACGTCTTCGGACAGCGCTGGCTCTTCGGCTTTGAAATGGAGATGAGCACCGCAACCCTAGAGTCGGATTCGACTGGCTTTCAAGCAAGGGAACCTTTACCTTTACCTATGTACCTATTAGCTGTAAATACTAGTTTTACAAATCTTACCATTTCTCAAGCTAGAAGAGCATTTACCCTTTATTAGACAATTGATTTGAAAACTGAACTTGCCAGGTCTTATGCTTAGAATCTGTTTTAAATGCTTAGGAGCACCCTTGAAACATATGATACACTTAAGAACTGAATGCCAGATACCTTGTGTCCAGAGGAACAGACTGCTCTGAATGTCAAGCCAGCCTCCAGCCCCTTCCTTTTAAACATGCAATGTGGACCAAATTGGAGCTTGGACCGTCGGGTCTGCTGGCTCCCCCCACACCAATGATGTAGAGCTGTCCAACTTAAAGCTGGCCACATTGGGGTGGGCTGCAAAAAGCAGTGTGAGAGCCCTCTGACTGAGCCAGTGCCAGTCACAATTTCCCATGGTCTTCTGTTCCCTTCCCCTCTTTCCACCCGGCCACAATAATTGCTCCAGCTTAAGGCAGTGACCAGGCCTTCTCTTTACAAATCAGGGGTTCTAGGGAAGGTAATAAGGCTTCTGCACTGACCTGGATAGCCCAGGATAGCCTAGTCTTGTCAAATCTTGAAAGCTAAGCTGGGTCAGCCCTGGTCAGTGTTTGGATGGGAGACCACCAAAGAATACCAGGGTTGCAATGCAGAGGCAGGCAATGGTAAACCCCCTCTGAACGTCTTTTGCCTTGAAAATCCTATAGACACAGTCAGCTGTGACTTAAGGGCGGATAAACAGACTTAGACAGACTTAGAACCCCAGTGCCTCATAAAAATAATTGCTGCTCCATTGATTATGTCTTGCTAAATCACACTCAGGTGTGATTTTGTGTTGTTCAGACCTGCAAGATATGTAAATATGTCAGACAGGAAATGTTTCTCTCAAAACCTTTTTGCTCTAGAAATCTCCGAGTCTTCATGCAGTTCATGCCTATTCAAGTATGATAACGTTTTTTGTTACTTCTATGTGTTTTGTACAGGATTTTGTTAACCAGTTTTATTGGCCCTTTTGTTTACTTAATAAATGACTTAGTTGGTAGGCCAACAAAATCCACAACTAAATTGGCTTGAACCACTGATAGTGTTCTGACTGAAAATCACAATGCACTTGGAATCTTTTCTGTTTTGTGCTCCACTCTCTCTGAATGCTGTGACGGTCAGGGAAGTGGAGCCAGCACCTTGGAGAAAGTAATGGCAACAGGCAATGTTCCCTCTAAGCTGTGGAGTCTTGTGAGCAAAAATACTACCTTGTGAGCTCCTTGCATTAAGGCTGTGAGCGAGCGATTTGGCATTTGCATAAATTAGTTTCCTCTGCAGCCATCCTTCCTGAGCTGAGACAAAAATGTGTGAGCCGGAGGCTAAAAAACTGTGAGCTAGCTCACACTAACTCAGCCTAGAGGGAACACTGGCAACAGGTGTTTTTGCCTGAATGTGCTATTTGTTTTATTTATTTACTTACTTAAGTGAGCTGCTTTGATTAGTGGGACAGCCAGGAAGGCCTCACCCTGCTATCTTTATTCCCAGGGGAAAACAAATGGGAGAAGATGGTCCTTCAGGTACCCCAGTCCCAAGCCATGTAGGGCTTTAAAGGACAAAACCAACACCTTCAGTTGGGCTCAGGAGCATATCAGTAGTCAGTGTAATTGCTGTAGTATTGGGGTCATATGCTCCCGGTAGCTGGCCCCAAATAGCAGTCTAGCCACAGCGTTCTACACCAGCTGCAGCTTCTGAACACTCTTCAAGGGCAGCCCCTAGTGTAACTAAGCCATGTATCTATGTGTGACTGAACCAGGAACAGGTGCAGCTGACACACCAGCCAAAGCTGGGCAAAAGCACTCTGGCCGTGGCCACCTGGTTTGGTGTTGTGGTTAAGAGCGCGGACTCTGATCTGGGAGAACCGGGTTTGATTCCCCACTCCTCCACATGCAGCTGCTGCATAAGTTCTTTCAGAGCTGTTCTCTCAAGGGCAGTTCTCAAGAGAGCTTTCTCTCTGTTGTGGGGAGGGGAAGGGAAGGGGATCATATACCGCTCTGAGACTCCTTTGGGTAGTGAAGGGCAGGGTATAAATCCAATCTCT
>NW_015166417.1:2332840-2355402 GCF_001447785.1 Gekko japonicus | reverse complement strand
GGGGGCCATAACCCCATCCAAGACAGGAGACATCTTGAGTCCCTGGTCTGCCTTTCTGCTAAGCCAGACAACCTCTGTCTTGTCAGGATTAAGTTTCAGCTTGTCCACCCTCATCCAGCCCCTTACTGACTCCAAGCACCAGTTCAGAATACCAACAGCATCCTCAGAATTAGGTGGAAAACAAAGGTAGAGGTGAGTATCATCAGCATATTGGTGACATTGCAGCCACCGCCTAACACCTCCTGATGACCTCTCCCCGTGGCTTCATATAGATATTAAATTGAATGAGGGATAAGGTGGAACGCTATGGTACGCCACAAGCCAACAGCTATGGGAAAGAGCAGCAGTCACATAAACACTACCTTTGAAACCGACCCCGCAGATAGGACTTGAACCACCATAACACAGTGCCCATTAACTCCAGTGCTGAGAGGTAGCTCATTAGGATACTATGGTTCCTAGTACTGAATGTCTCTGAGAGATCCAGCAGAACTAGCAGGGTTATATTCACCCTGTCTAATTCTTGGCAGAGGTCATCAACCAAGGCGACCCAAGCCATCTCTGTTCCAAATCCTGGCCTGAAGCCATATTAAAATGGGTCCAGAAACCCAGACTCTTTCAAGAGCCCCTGGAGCTGAGAAGCAACAATCTGCTCTAGCACCTTGCCCAAGAATGGAAAATTCGAGACTGGCTGGAAATTTTCCAACGTAGTAGGGCTCAAGGAGGTGGGTTTTTTTTCAAAGCAGGTCTAATCACTGCCTCCTTGAGCGTGAGCGGCACAACTCCCACTCTCAAGGAAGCATTTACCATTCCTCTTATCCACTCAGCCAGCCACTCAGTAATATATTTATCGTTTCAGCAGACATGGAAACAAACATAAAAATGCAGTCAAATCCCCCCATGTAGTCCAGATCAAAACTTTGTCTCAGTGCACTTTGTAGCTATTCTGACAGCCAACTCCAGTGTTGCTCCTATCCAGTTCTCTCACACTCTCTTTGATGTCAGACAAAACTGGTTTTCAGTCTCACTCACATTTTAGACAATGGGGAAATTGAGTGGTCATTCAGTGGCCAGGGCACACAAAGAGTAATGGGGAAACAGTTTTGTATTAACCATGACGTTACGAAAATTATGATTAGAACTCAGAATTCTTGTCTGGAAAGTACTGGATGCTGTGAGAAATGGGGGGGGAGGGAGCTTTTCAGGGTGTTGTTTTCCCCTCCTTCCTTAAGAAAACAATTTATTAACGTAACAGTAATTCTCACAAATTTTGTAGAAGTATCAGAAAAGCTCTTTCAAGGATTTGGTCATGATCAAATATTTTTCAGCTGCTACTATAACATTAATAATTAGTTCCAAACAGCTTTGAAGAAAGCTGTTCACCTTGTTGTTCTGCATTGCTTTACATCAGAAGCAGCACAGTACAGGGAAGTATATCTATCAGATCCACATTTCCCCCTTTTTGCTGTCACAGCAGCATGGTCACATCATATATCAAAAGCAGCCTGCAAAAGGTAATGTAGCAGCAGCAGGGGTCATTTCCTGCAGGAGCGCACAGGAGCAGAGCTCCGGCAGTAAAGAGCCCAGGGGGCGGGCACATGCAACAAGCCCCACCCCCTTCTCCCAGCAGCCCTCAGTCAGAGCAAGAAGCAGCCAGGTAAATTGCAGAGCCCACCCCCAGACCCCCCAGTCCAAAACAGTCCAGTGGCACCTTTAAGACCAAGTTTTATTCAGGTACAAGCTCTCCCTCCTCTGCGAGGACAGATCTGCACGTCCCCCCCCCAATAGCTAGCAATCCAAAACAGTCCAGTGGAGCCTGAGTGGTGGGTGTTGCCTTCTGACACACTTCCGGTGATGTCAGGAGTGTGTGTCATATGCAAATAAGTTATGCTAATGAGTTAGGCTAATGAGCTCCTGCCCCTCTTTTTCTACGAAATAACCCCTGAGCAGCAGCCTTCTTTACCAGAAGAGACCAATGCAGATCCAGTATGGCTTGGCCCTGGTCTGGAGCAGGTCATGGGATTGTGCACTCCTTCCTTCCAGCCTCTCCCTTCTCATTCCTGAATTCCCCAGATGTCTTATTTATTTACTCATTTGTTTGGGGACAAATTGCAACTGGCCTTTCAGAAAATCTCCCAAAATGACCTCTATACATCTTAAAAGCAGTAATTGTTTAATTTATTTAATACAATTGGTTTTTTTAAATCACAAGTACCAAATGTCCTAAAATGATTTTTTAAAATCATGGGATTAAACCAACAACATAAAATGATGAATAAAAAGAATCCGTGAATAGAAACCAGTTGCAATCAACACGGAAAAGAATTTGGCATTCCACATTTAAAAACTCAGGTTTAAAAGCCAAGTACAGCAGAAGGTTAACCACTATTGTAAATCTAGTATAAATTATCTCAACCCAGCTTCATAATAGAGATGGGGGAATAAGTTCCAAAGTCTTGGCCCTACTGTTGAGAAATCCCTGTGATAAGTATCTGCTCTCCAAATCTTTGAGGGCAGCAGGTCAAAGAATAGGGCCTCTGCAGATGCCCCAAGTATGTGGAGAGTTTCACACTGGAGGTGGAAGTCATTCAAATACCCTAGTCCTAGGGTTACCAGTCCCCCGGTGGGGGTGGGACAACCCATACTTTTGCAGGCTCTTGCCTGCTGCCAGTAAAGCCAGGAGTGCAGGCCTCGAAGTGATGATGACACTTCTGGGTTTTACCGGAAGTCGCCCAACATCACTTCCGGGCTCTTGGGAGGACATTGGGGGGGTCCCCACTGGCCAAGTAAGTGGACCTGGCAACCCTACCTAGACCTCAACTGTTTTGAATGGGATGCGGTAACCCGACGGTGAAGGTGAAATTGGGTTAAAGTTGCTGTAATATGCCCTTGGTGATTAATCCCTCCCATTTGACAGGCAGCTGCATTCTGAGCTAGCTGATGTTTCTGAGAGCTTTTCAGAGATGATCCCATGGAGACTGTAGTCCCACCTCCCCCTTGTAGTTCAAAGTCAAAATCACCAAATCATGTGCAACTCGGGCTAGTTTAGAATTCTCTGGTAAGTGCCGCATCATGGGTAAAGTTGACGTCCGTACTGACTTTAACCATATTAACACTAACCTAGGTTAACTGATAAGCCATTTTAAGCCGTTTAAAATCCTGGTTTCAGGTACTGGTTCGTAACAAATTGAACCCTGATAGGTGTTTACCATGATCAAGGTCAGCAGAGGAAATTTGATAAGAAGTATGTGATCCCTTGCATTTTGCTACCAGTCCTTTAACTAATGGATAAGGAATGAACTGTGCTATATTTGCACTGAACCAAGGAGTCCTTGCATATAATTTTTGTGTGTACTAGGTTGTGACCTACATGCTAAGGTTTGCTATCAACAGTGTTAAAATACGGGGTTAGATCCAGGACAAAATTTCCTCTTGCAACAGAGCTCTTGTGCAAGTGGAAACACAAGAAAAAGACAGTAGCAGCCACTTGCACTAAGTCAAACTGATTATATCTCTCCTTGGATTTCCACTTGGGCAAGATCTTATGCAACCAGTCTCAGAGGTTCAAGAAGTGAACCCAGCAGCTTCATTCTCAAAATGTCTCCCCAAGGTCTAGTATGGGAGGAGATAGTTGCACAAGATCTTGCGTGCATATGTCGTCCATATGAGCAATCTAGGACGTTGCACAAAATCTCTCACAATCTTTTTCCACAAGCAAAACTATGCTAAGTAGATTTCTTTTTCTGTTTTTGCATTGCTAGATTCACCCCTGGACAAAATGGCCAAAAAATTGAAAGGCTTTAAAAACTGGATCCTTTTTTCTCGTATTCATTATAAAATCTAAAATTCGCTGGGATGTATGTGTTACACTCACATACCAGTAATGCATTCTAAATAGATTGGGTAGGGGCACTTTCATATCTTTGTCAAACCGCATAACGTTGCAGTGAATTTTCACAGATATTCAGTTATGTCTCCGAACAATAGCCAAATATTAGCTTCATTGCTGCAGCCCTGTAGCAACACACATGCAATTGCTTTTTTTTTACTATGTTTACAGGATATTGCAATACCAAGATGAAAAGTAATGTCATCCTTTCCCTTGCTTTTCAACTTCCAGTTCTATTCTTCACACCATCTTGGAGAAGTAAATGATAATCTGTTCATTTACCAGTCTCCCTGTGCTATGTGCCAAAAAAAAAGGGGGTGGGGAAGGAAATTCTGTTTATATGCTTAACCATTTATCTTTTACAGTATTAGCAGTATTGTTTCCAATGATATAAAGTCGAAAACATCTTCCTCTCAACTTGCAATTAGAGAGGTTTGGGTTTCTTTCAGTTCAGTATAATTATTTTCTTTGCAGTAATCAATAGTCTATTAAGTAGGCTTGTAATAAACTTCAGTACTTCTGCTGCTACACAAATCCCAAGACACAGACTGAGCCCAGACTGGAACCCTAGGTGTTGTGCCAGAGAGATTGTATTACAGATAATATGTTATTTGTGGGTACTCTGAAATGAGCTATAACTATATAGAGTGACATGGGGGGGGCACTCTTCCAAGTGCATGTAATTTGAGTAATTATGTTACATTTTTTCTCCACTTTCTAAAAATCATTACAAACCTGAAAAACAAGCTGCTCCTGAGCAGCCTGTATTCCCATGCACTCGAGTGGAACTTTCCTGAGGGCTTTTTCAGAGGATATATTATTAGCAGCAGGGCTATTTTTGGGCAGGAACGCACAGGAACGGAGTTCCGGCTGACTCTGGAGTTGTCCACACCCAGCAGGAACTCATTAGCATGATAGGCCACACCCAGCAGCAGAAACTCATTAGGATTGGCTACATTAGGGGTGTGTGGCCTAACATGCAAAGGAGTTCCTGCTACAAAAAAAGCCCTGGGTTTTGACCACAAACAAGGTAAACAGAATAAGAAGCAAAAGCTGGGTGTGGCTGGATGACCACACTTCTGGTAACATGGGGGTGCGGCCTAATGTGCTAATAAGATGTGTTATCAGGGGTGTGGCCTAATATGCTAATGAGTTTATGCTGTTGGGTGTGGTCTATTATGCTAATGAGTTCCTGCTGGGCTTTTTCTACAAAAAAAGCCCTGATTAGCTGTGATTACAGAAGTGCATCTGAATCTCTTCTACATATGTAACCTCTAAAGTGCTGACACTTGAATTTCACCCAGAGTCAGACCGATGTACTGAAGTGAACCCTAACACAAGTCCTTGCTTAATGAATGAACATCTGAATCACTCCCAGAACTGTCCGGAATAAGCAATTTGTGGATTCTAGCCTAGGGCTCTACCGGTAATGTTTTAGTTTTCAGTTGTGTGTTTTAGTTAATATATTTAAAAAAAACCATGCAATCCATATTGCACATCACATACTGTGATTTAAACTCCCTCACATGTTTCCTGATCTTAGGCACACTGTTTGGGAAATAAGCTACATGGCTCAGAGTACTGGCCCTGCTGGAGTCCCTTCATTGGACGCCTTCATTCTAGCTCATTATCAGACATACACAAAGATGTATTTAAATGAACAGAGCTGTATTTTGTGTTTAGGATTATTGTGTGAGACTCAATTCCAAAACTTAGTTAAGTTACGGGATTTACTTTAGGACATTTGAACCCCTTTGATTTCTCCCTTCCAGCTTTGTGTTTACCAATTAGT
The DNA here is from genome assembly GCF_001447785.1 of Gekko japonicus. Classification (NCBI taxonomy): domain Eukaryota; kingdom Metazoa; phylum Chordata; class Lepidosauria; order Squamata; family Gekkonidae; genus Gekko; species Gekko japonicus. Next base: position 2,349,721 of record NW_015166417.1, on the reverse strand, counting down.
GAATTGTAACCAAAGTTTGAAAAGAATTGGGTGCACATATTTTATTTAACTATTCAGGGGTCATTTCGTAGAAAAAGAGGTGCAGGAGCTCAGTAGCATAACTTATTAGCATAACTTATTTGCATCTGCCACACACCCTGACATCACTGGAAGTGTGTCAGAAGGCAACACCCACTGCTCAGGCTCCACTGGACTGTTTTGGCTTTCTAGATATGGGTGTGGACGCACAGATCTGCCCTCACAGAGAAGGGAGAGCTTGTACCTGAATAAAACTTGGTTTTAAAGCTGCCACAGGACTGTTTTGGATTGCTATCTATGGGGGGGGGGGGCTCTGCAATTAACTGGCTGCTTCTTGCTCCTTGTGGCCCGGGGCTGCTGGGAGCAGGGGGCAGGGCTTGTTGCATGTGCTTGCCACCTGGGCTTCTCACTGCCGGAGCTCTGCTCTTGTGCGCTCCTGCAGGAAATGACCCCTGACTATTATGAATGAAAAATAACAATAGACTTCATCACAACTTATGCTTGGATTTATAATAAACCAACTGCACATTGTAGTCTTGATTTCATTTTGGTATAAGTCTTGTGTTTAAGTAACCATCATTTTTTCATTTTTTAAAAGAATGTAACCTTTGAATATTGTATTGAGTTGCTACCAGCGTTAAAGTAAGAGATCTTTATTTGGTGATTATTAGATACACCTCTGTTTAATGTAAAGGGCTTATTTGCCAGTATTACATATTTACATCTTCACTGTTGGGAGACATGTTGCAACAAGCCTGTCAAAAACTAATATTCTTTTAAATATAGAAGAGAAAAAACATGTATAGTTTCAAGTGTTGTTGCTATATTCACCTCAGATGTTAGAGAACTGATACATGTAAAACTTTCAATCATGCCAACCCAAAATTACCCCAGTGAAAGATATCACTTCCCCCCCTTTATGCAGTTGTGAGGATTGTCGTCTGCACCCTTCACTAAAGAAATTGCACTCATATCTCCAGTATTTTACACATGATTACTAGGAGGAAAAATCTAGCTGATCATTCTTCTGCTTCTTTTGCTTTGCAAAGGATTTTGTTCACCAATGTTTTATGTTTAAGGCATTAGTTAAGTATTTATCCCTTTTAGTTCTCTTGAAAAGGCTTATTATAGTGCAGCACAAAATTCATTAATATTAATAAAGGCATTTGCCTTTATCGTTCCTTGTTACTAAGACACCAGCACTGTCGAAATGGATGCTGGCCTTTTGGGTAATACTTTCAATCATTTATCTATGTACTGGCTAGTAGAATTTCAAAAGCTTTGCTGAAAAATATTCAACCTATTATAATGTAAGTCAAGAGTCTTAAGCAATGTAGTTTTGTATTAAATTTCATTATGCAAAACATGCATACAGAAAGCTGGCACCTTTAAACGGGAATGAAAACTAAAACTGAAAAATGAAAGGAAATACAAATATTCATCTCTAGCCAGAATATTAATATATTGGGAAACAAAAAGATAATGAGTCCAAGGAAAGGAGAGAGTCGGTATTATTCAGCACACTGTCGTATGACTCGTTTTCAGGAAAAAACCCAAACATACTCCTTTTGAACATGTTTTCTTAAACACATTTTAAATTAATATCTTTTGTTTCCTAGGCATATTAGAATATTGTGTGTATTTTGCATAAACGTATTTTCAAGAGCCAGATTGCAAATGTAATACAGAATTATTTTATGAGTCTTTTTGAATTGAATGAAATAGGACTTGATATTCTTACTTAAGTACTGCCAGAATTGAATTTTTCCCCGCTTGTTTGCATGATCATAAAAAACACAGTTTTAATATAATTCAAATTTATATTTCAAATGTTTTTTAAAATGATTTTTAAATCTGTGAGAAATTAAATCTAAGGTTGAAGTATCTGTCCTGCACCTTAGATTGAATCAATTCTGAAAGCTGAATTATCCTACAGCAGTTGATTTGCTGTGCTTACATGGAAAAATAAGTGAGAATAATTCTTGGTATCACTCAAGGATAGACTGGCCATATAACTTTCAGGGAAATTTCCCAGTGGGCCACTGCTCTAGAGGGCCACTGGTGGCCAGGAGCAAGTAAAGCCAAGCCCCAGCAACTGTGCGTAGGCCCCAGGGGCCACTTGGTTATCGGGTTGCCAGGTCCCCTCCTCGCTCCGTGGGGGGGGTTGGGGGATGTTCCAGGGGTGGGCGAGGGTGCCCCCAAGCCCTGCCCCCAAGCGCCACCTGCCCGGCCACCCCTCTTGCTCCCCTCCTGCTAGATTTAAAGAGCTTCAGATGATTGGCGGGGGACTGAAAATACCTGTAGATTTTGGCAGTGGAGCACGAGGAGGGTGGGGTTTTGGGAGGGGAGGAAGTTCAATGGGGTACAATGCCATAGCATCTACTTTCCAAAGCAGCCATTTTCTCCAGGTCATCTGATCTTTGTCACCTAGAGATCAGTTGTAATAGCAGGAAATCTCCAGCCATTACCTGGAGGTTGGCATCCTTATCATTATGACACCCCAGACTCAATGAAGGGTGAATTTGCTGTCCCATTATGGTAGAAGGCTATGGTGTTTGTCCTAAATGAATGGCTTTCCAACAATGAGACGCATTAGAAGCAGTTTCCCTCTGGGCTCCTCCCAATCCTGAGATCAAGAGTACTTTCCCATTATCTAACCACAAGCTATACATAATTCTGCAACTGTTTGAAAACAGTAATGAACTTAAAGGCAATATGAACCCTATAAACTGCCAGAAATTCATGTTATATTCATGCTGTATTTGTGATTCATGCCACAGCAGGCTACAGTGTATGGCAAGCCCAGTGTTAAAAACTGCAAAAAGCTATATCCCATATTCCTTATATGCAGAAGGAAAAATGCATAAATAAGCGAAAATAAATGGTGAGTGATTGATCCTTGATGAGAGATAAATTTGTCTTTCCCTCTACACAGAGTAAATGCAAGAAAGGGAAGCATTTTAATTTTTTCCAATGCAATGAACTTCTTCCGTATAAGCTACCTGGTGGGGTGGATGGGGGTAGTATTAGCAGTAGCAGCATTGTCTGTCCATCACACAAGTGGGAACTAAGTGGCTGAACTGAATGTGATCACTGAATGGATCTTCCATTAGCATCATGTAGGGGAGAAGGATGTAATAGAAGTCCTGCCCAGAGATTCTGTTTATACAGTAAGAAAAACGTACGGATCATACAGGCACCTGGTTTATTTCCCCCTCACAGGGAATATAACAGCCTGGAGAGAAAACTGAGTCCATGAAAACTATGAAGGAAAAAAGGTTAACCCCCCCTTCCTCCTCATCAGGGGCCCCTGTTTGAATGGCAGACTCCGTGGCCACATGGCCACCATTAGACAATATCAGGGTTCCCATTCTTAGATCATCTGTCATCACGGCCCCAAATCTGGGTTTCCTTGGAGGGTATAATGTAGTCTCTTGAAACAGAGTTTTAAAATGCTTACTTTATTAGTGTCACAGTAGTATTGAAGTGGAATTAAACACACACACACCCAAAAAAACCCCAACAACCCTGAAGAATGGCTTGTTTTTAATGGTTAATGTCTTGTTTTTGTTTTGTTTGTTTTAGGATTTTATGGTGTTATTTTTACTCACAAGACATGTTGAGCAGGTATCTGGGAAGGTGGCACATAAATCCTCTAAATAAATAATGAAGAAATAATCATTGATGGCCTTGGGAGCTGCATACATAGGTTATGTCTGATTTGGTCTTGAGAAAACAAATTTGGACCCATAAAGTCCTAAATAGCTTTTGTTTGAGGGACTGAATTCTTTCTGGGACTGATCAAGACAGAGCTCCTTTTGGCCCAAGATAAGGGATATCACAGTAGGAGCACTGTGTAAAAGAAGATGCTCAGCTAGGTGGTCCATTGATCTGATCTAGTAGGGTCACTCCTATATTCTTATGCGAGAAAACTTATTGTCCATTGGAAGCTGTAGTTTGTATCAGCGTCTTGGTGAATGTTCCTGAGTCTTGTTCATGAAGTCCAAAGCTTTAGTATCCCTTTTTTTCTGGAACAAAATCTGATCTTTGCTTAAGCTCATTTTTAGCAGCCGTGGTTAAATGGGTATAACATCAGAGTTTTATTTCTGGTTCATCATAACTGTGCAGAATGATCAGCAGCATGGTCTCCAAGGACCTAGTATATATTTATGTTATATGTTAAGTGAATTCATGATTGGATCTTTAAACTGACTATATCTGGACATTCTGGATGCCATCTAGAGCCTCATGCTAAGACAAACAGGAGAATGTCATTGGTGAGAACAGGAAGGCTCAGTTTTTATTGTGATTAGTTCGTAAGGTACTAGGAATGGGGGTCCTTAGTCTATTGTCACAAGACTTAAAGACAGGGGTAATTTCCTGCAGGAGCGCACAGCAGCGGAGCTCCGGCAGTAAAGAGCCCAGGGGGCGGGCACATGCAACAAGCCCCGCCCCCTGCTCCCAGCAGCCCTCAGTCAGAGGACAAAGCAGAAAGCCCCGCCCCAGAGCCCCCCATCCCCCCCCGGTCCCCCGGTCCAAAACAGTCCAGTGGCACCTTTAAGACCCAAGTTTTATTCAGGTACAAGCTCTCCCTCCTCTGTGAGGACAGATCTGCATCCCCCCCCCCCCAATAGCTAGCAATCCAAAACAGTGCAGGGGAGCCTGAGCGGTGGGTGTTGCCTTCTGACCCACTTCCGGTGATGTCAGGGGGTGTGACGTATGCAAATAAGTTATGCTAATGAGTTATGCTAATAAGCTCCTGCACCTCTTTTTCTACAAAATGACCCCTGCTTAAAGAGATCTTTCCAAATCCCACTATGTGAGAGTTTTAATGGAGGATGCAAGGCCTTCAGTCTGGGACCTTATTGCTGTCTGCTCTCCAGCTCAGTGCTGATTCTCAAGAAATGCAAATATACATATACATTGAATGAAAAAAGTGGAAGACTTAAAAGGGTGAGAAATTTAACACATGAGTTAATTCATAGTAACGTTAAGTCACGCCTATTAATATCCAGTCATGCAAATAAGTTGCTAGCCCATCTGCCCGTAAAGATCTTGTTATTAATTATTGCTAGTATATCAGCAGCCTGAAAGAAAAACCAAAAGAATGATTTTTCTCCCATTTACATGAGCTTTTTTTACCTGGTCTTCAATCCTTGCTTGTTCGAATAGGTAACTGTGTACTAATATAGCTACTGTACAACTTAGTGAAAGGTGTTCATTCTATTCTGTGCGCTTCTAACCTTCCTAGCCTTCCTTTGCTACTGCACTGGTGGCCATTTACACAGAACTTAGGATGCTGCACTGGATGCTGTGTCCAGCCATGCTTCTGTCTCCTTCTCCCAAACTCCTTTCCTTTCTCCAAAGTGCTACTTCTGTATCACTTAGCAGTTTTACTCTCATACCAGCAGTGCCTATGGGCTGCTACTGTTCTGATGAGGTGGTTTGGTTGGCACCAGAACTCACCAGGATGCAAATTACTTAGGTGCCTTCTGTATGCATTCACAAAAAGAGTAAATCTGACAGACCCAGGTTTAATTCTAAGAGGAATTCAGTCTGTAGATGCAAACAGAGAGGTTGGTAACATTCCGACAGCTCTGAGTGAAATATCTCCTGCACCTTGCACCTTGCTTGATTGGGCACCTTGTATTGCACCTTGCTTGATTGGGCTTTCCTCAATGTCTGCTTGTTGTTGTTGTTGTTTGAAGGAAATGCAGTTTCATCTGATAGCACTTCAATGACATCTCAGTCCCTGCTACAGAGTAAAGACTGTTTTCAAGAATGGTTTTCATGGTTGTTCTATGAGCGAAGGGTGAAATGTGATCCAGTTAGCACCACCTAGTGACACATTATAAACATCACAAGCATTACACTGCAGCATATTTAAACAGCCAAAATGGGGAAGAAATTTGCTGACTTCAGAGGATGCATATTTAAACTGCAGTATGCACTGGGATACTGGTAAACAACCAGATGAAAACTATATATAGTTTCTGCCTTAATGCAAAGTTTAATTGAGAGGAATGTGAAAATCATAGACAAATGACAAGGGAATTATGAAGCAATTAGTTTAATAAATTGTATATGTAAAACCGCTCAGAGCCCTTAGGGGGTGAGCGGTCTACAAATCGAAAGAATAAATAAATAAATAAATAAATACAAATGGGAACCTGCAAAGACTTGCAGGAGGCATCTCACTTCCCCCTCCCCCATTATTTCCTCTTTCCTTTTCTCTTTCTAGGGCTGCCAGCCTCTGGGTGGGTGGTCACGGGAGAAGCTGAACAACCAATACAAACTATACAAACAAACGTGATATAATTACTGCTTTTATGGAAATGTTTATGTATTTACTATAAAGTTTTTTTAAACATTAATAGATACCAAAGAATTTTACAATATATATGATTCATCTATGGTCAAATAACTGTCCTTATAGTCACTCTGAACTTCTCATTGATGAGAAGTTCAGAGTGACTATATGGACAGTTATTTGACCTAAGCACTTTATTCATCATAGAGGAATCATATGTAACATTCTTTGGTATATATTAATGTTAAAAATCTTTATAGTAAATACATAAACATTTCCATAAAAGCAGTAATTATATCACACTTGTTTGTATTGGTTGTTCAACCTCTCGGTGGGGGCTGAAGAGCTCCTGGAATCACAATAGATCTCTGGAGATTTGGGGGTGGAGTCTTGGTGATTTCCAGCCCCCACCCAGAGGTTGGCAACCCTAGTTACTCTGGAGGAAATGGATGTTTTGGAGGGTGAAGTCTAGGGCATTATACCCCTCTGAGGTCCCTCCCTGCCTCAAATGCAGGCTCCCCCCCTTCAAAATCTAGGGATTTCCTAACCTCTCTCCCTCCTCTTGGCAACCCCCACATCCTCTCCCTGCCTTATTCTCTCCTTCTTAGCCATTCACCAACCTACCTTTTATCTGCTTCCCATCTTCAGCTATATTTATTCTTTATTTACTTCATTTATACCCCACCTTTCTCCACAGTGGGGACCAAAGTGGGGGACCAAAGCAGCTTGTATTATTCTCTTTTTCTCCTTTTTATCCACACAACAACCCTGTGTGGTAGGTAATACTGAAAATGTGACTGGTCCAAAATCACCCAGTCAACTTTCACAGCAAGATTGGGATCTGAACCTGGGTCTCGCAGACCCTAATCTAAAGCTCTAACTACTGTACTACACTGGCTTTCATAGGGTGGCTGCTGTTGAACAGTAGCAAGCAGCCAGGCCTACTTGAGTCATGCAGGTCAGGTGGCATCAAGTCACCCAGACGTTGCTTCCAGGCCTAGGATTGCCAACTTCCAAGTGGGGCCTGGATATCCCCTAGAATTACGGCTGAACTCTAATCTGTCCCCCTGGAGAAAATGGCTGCTTTGGAGGGTGGACTCGTTGGCATTATACCATGCTAAGCATCTACCCTCTTCAAACTCTGCCCTCTTCAGACTTCATTGCAAAATCTTCAGGAATTTCCCAACCTGGATATGGCAACTCTAGCCAGGCCTGGAAAGGGCCCACCCCCTTCTCCTGCCTTTTACTGACAGAGCCAAGCTTGGAATGTTGTGGTTGCTTAGCAACAGCCACTAAGGGAATCTGTTGCTTAAAGCTACAGGTGCTTTTTATCACTTTCAGGTTTTTTTAAGCAGCTTAGTGTTGTTTTTTTAAATTTCACATTTTTCTGCAAACCTAGGGTCCTTGTCAGGTTTGTAGAAAGATCTGTCTTGCCTGTTCACAGCTCCAGTCACTGGATTTAAGTATCCAAAGATATCCGGACTTCGCTATTACTATTATTTATGTTCACATTTGTATTAAAATCATTTTATTCTCCTGTATATTAAATATTTTGAATATGATACCAAAACAGTGGATGCATTAACAGCAAATCTGTGGAAGACAAACACCCCTTTGCCAGTTTATATCCTGTGCTGAAATTTGATACACTACAGATTTATTTTCGGTTAGTAAAAGACATCAGTCTTTGATTTGTCCCCTTGAAGTCAAACAAGAGATTTGTATGTAAGCTAATGGGAGAAGAAAGCTGCTGTTCATTTCTAAATAGCATTGTAAGCACCTGTGGTTAATATTGCACAGATGTATAATAAAAAAATTACAGCACCTCTACAGTACCAAAATTATAATGTCGATAAACATGATGCCTTTAGTTCAAGGCAGTTGAGCTCGCTAATGTATTTGGATAAGCTCGGGTAATAAATGTAAAAAGATAGACATAAAATTGTTCTTTTCTTTTGAAAAACCAGACTTTTCATACGGTATATTTACATTGCAGGGCAGAACATTATGTGATGAGCATGTGTTCTTTACAGCATCTTTTCAAATGTTGTTTTTTCCCCTTCAGGACATTTATTCAGAACAGCTGGGGATCAACCGTGTAACCTGTCCACAGTGTCGAGTGCCTTCCCAATGGTCAGCCACCCAGTCTTTGGTCTACACACAACCAGCTCAGGGCATACAGAATTTGGTGGCTTGGGGACACTTGGTACACCCACAGCCTTAGCAGCACATCCCCAACTAGCACCTTTTCCAGGTAACCTTGTATGCCAAGATGCAACCATGAATGTTCCTAAAACAAATAGGTGCTAATTTTATAAAATTAGTGATGGTAGAAGTCCAGATTCCTTTTTCTGTTCTAACCATAAGATTAGGAAGCGGTCAGTATTCAGGCTCTTCCTGGTTATAATTTATTATGCAAGTAAATGATGGCAACAGTACAAATAGATTTTTTGGGTGATCAAGTATGGTCCTCCTACAAATCATGTATTAGTGACCTGAGAAGTGCTTGTTCTTACTATCAATCAAGTGTTGCTGTTTCTACCCAAACTCTGAGATTCCCAGATGTGATTATTAAATAAGAGATGTTTAAGTCCAATAATGACATGGCAGTAAATGTTTGTTTGTTTTTTGCTGATTTATAAAATTTACTTTTATAGTACTTTCATATCTGAATTAACATAAAAAAGAACCAGAAATGCCCTATTGGTGTCGAGATCTTCAAAATTAGACTGTTGGAGCTTGGCCTGTTTTGTGAAAATCAGTCCAAATTAGTTAAAATATTGGAGATCTGAGATTTTCCATCTCTATTTTCTTTAAAAACAGCCCAAGTGGAGTAAATGGTAGATGGGAGAGGGGCAGGGGTTTACAAGGGGAAAAGGGCCTTGAAAGGGGATTAACCCTCCGCCCTTATTGCTGTAGTTCCAATTGTTTGGCAACCACCTGCTGCTTTTAAGAGAAATGAAAAGAGATGGAAAATATCATGTCTATTTTAGTCCTATTTCCCATTAATTTCAGCTTGCAAGTGACAATGACTTCAGCTTAGCTATTGCCACTGTGGTTGTAGTTCTGCATCTTGTGGTTAATTACTGGAAGCCTGACAATCCCAGTTTTAAACAAAAGTTTGTAGTTCTCATTGTTGAGAAAGAGAGGTTTAACCATGTGATGACATAAAGATAAGAAGACTAAAAGAAACAATAAAAAGGTGAACTTTGTGGAAATCTTATGATTTCTAGGTGCATATATCAATGTATTTCAGGGACAGACCAGCTTTTGGGGGTAATAATGTTAGAATGATCATGCTTAGATTAAGTGTAGCTTGTCCACCAACAGACAGACAACTTCTGCCACACCCTGAAAACAATATACATACAAAACACACCAAGGAAGTACTTCTTCACCCAAAGATTGATTAACACATGGAATTCACTGCCACAGGAAGTGGTGGCGGCTACAAGCATGGACGGCTTCAAAAGGGAATTAGATAAGCATATGGAGCAGAGGTCCATCAGTGACTATTAGCCACAAGGTATAGATAGGGGCTCTGGGGCAAGTGATGCTCTGTCTTCTTGGTGCTTGGGGGGGTCAACAGTGGGAGGGCTTCTAATGTTCTGGCCCCACTAGTGGACCTCCTGATGGCACTGGTATTTCTGGCCACTGTGTGACACAGAGTGTTGGACTGGATGGGCCTTTGGCCTGATCCAACATTGGCGTCTCTTATGTTCTTATGTTCATTAAAATATTTAAATTGACTGTGCCTCTGATATTTGTTGTTTGAGACCATGCCAAAGGCAGAGGGATAGAATTTTGCCAACCAGGGATGGTTGTACATATTTGTCAAAGTTATGGGAAAGCATTGAGAGCCAGTTTGGTGTTGTGGTTTGGAGCATGGACTAATCTGGAAGAACTGGGTTTGATTCCCCACTCCTCCACATGCAGCTGCTGGTGTGACTTTGGGTCAGTTACAAGTTGTTTCAGAGTTGTTCTCTCAGGAGCCGTGCTCGAAAGAGCTCTCTCAGCCCTTAGCCGCTCTGAGGCTCCTTCGGCTAGTGAAGGGCGGGGTATAAATCCAATCTCTTCTTCTCTCTTATTTAGAGGATGGAGTATTGTCTAACATGTTCGCACTTAGTGTTCCCATATTTCAGTTATAGACCCAATAAGATAGATAACGTAGATTATTTTGTTTTTATTTGAACAATAATGTGGTTATGGTCCAGTTGTAACTGTCTAAGAATGGCTGCAAGTGTATATGCAATTATTTAATAACCATAGAAATCACAGAGGTGAAAATTATTTTCTAGAAGTTGACCCTGTAACAGCATTCTGGTTCATTGATTTTTCTCTGTTATGCCAAATGGATTGTGCGGTTGTACCAATTTTGTCCAATTTTGTCTATAATAGGTGTTGCTGTTGGATCAGGGTATATTTGTCCTCTCAGTTTCAGAGGGTTAATAAGAAATCCTATCTTTCAGTGAGGGAGGAGAAATCCTCTTAGGTTTAAGAAAATATTTGACTTTGCTTCAGTGGCAATTGTACCTCAGGATTCTCTTAGGAGCAGTCCGTTCAGCAATGCTAATTTGCTGTAGAGCAATAGGCTTCTATAAAAAAAACCCCTACATGCTTTAACTGGTCACAGATCTTTCTGTAAGGTTTTTAAAAAATGTATAAGCTCCCGTTCTATTGATCAGTAAACTGATTATATGTAGATGGTGTGGTTCAGTTGTTCAGTTTTATATTCCAACGCTTAATATTGCTGGCCTCAAAAAATTGGATTAGGTTGCTTTCATGTTGGTACAGTATCACCTTGAATATATCCCAGGCAGGGTTTTTGTACTGCTCCTAGAATATCATCATTTGCTACCACAAATGGCAATGAATGATTTGTCATGAGATTTGATTCTTGCATACAAATCAGGATTCTAATAGTGTAGGCCTAAACAGATTTACAACCATCTAAACTCATTGACTTCAATAGACTTCAGAGGGTGTAACTCTTTTTAGGATTGCACTGTACATTGTGGTTTGAACCACAGTTCTTAATATTGTAGAATCCTGTCTTGTAGGCAAGGAATGAACCACAGTGGGCTAAATACCTTTGTTAAAACACACAGGGAAAGAAAGAAGAGAGTGCAAGATCAAGGACTTTTGAGGCTAGAGTTGGCAACTGCTGCTGGTAACTTGCTGGGAGAAATTATGGGGCAGGGATAATCTCATCAGCATCACTCTGACATGTGACATCACTTTGAGCACAAAACAGGAAGTGACATCATCATATTGGGGCAACACTGTTAAGATTTACTCCAATATCTATGGTTTAACCATAGACATTGAAGAGCCCTCCTCCCTTTTTTCCTCCACTGGTTTGTGAAGTATTAGCAGAGAACAGGGGGCTGATGCCAGGCAGTCTTCCATAGTAGCTGGAGACCTGCCCCCCCCCCCATTTGAGGCTCATTCTTGGACCAAACAAACATGGCTCGTTTTGTGACTTGAATGTAAATGTCATATATAGTAGAAACATACGTTTCAGAGATATCCCGGTCAGCAAAGTAAATAGGATTATGGTGCAGGGGGCACAAAGAACTGCTGGATTGAGCCATCTGTTCACTCTCCAAGAAAATATATCCGTGTTCTTTACAAACCCATTTTCTTCTTATTTTATTAATTTTCTGTAACAATATTAACACCGTCTCACATCACATTTGGCATTTCCTTGCACTGTCTCTCTGTTTTATTTGTATGCTTGCTTATCTTCCTCTTTCTAGTCAAAACAATTCCATATTGGGTTTCCCTCCATGTCACCCCTTTGCAGGGTGTGTGATTAGTCATCTAAAATCTGGTATTAAAACGTTGATATGAATTAGGTGAATTAATTAAATTGCCTTGCAAAAAATCACCTAGTACTAATTTCACATTAGCATAATGATAGCATACTGTTTGTTGTTGAGACCATTTCTACCTTCATTCATCACTGAACTTGATGTATACCTCTTTAGCGAAAAGAAGACTACATATGGATTTTGAATGGTATCACCTCTTAAGTTTTCCTGGTTTCCTTTGGAAATTTGCCATTTTTAAAAAAATGAAAAAGGTATAATTGCACTTAAGATTCTTTACAGGACCAGTTTCTAAAATGAGAAGATCTTGTCATCTGTTCCTCAGACTTTCCTATGTAGATTATTCCCCACTGGATATTTTCTAGTGCTCTGCCCAATCTGTGTTTTTAATCAAGGTGGGTAATAGAGATCCTGTACTTTCCCTCAGAAGCTTACTTGAACATTTGTGCTCCAGGTACACTAAGGAATGCTTCTGAGGTGAAGTTTTTTTAAAAAAACAAAAACCCAAACTTTGTATGTTTAAAATTTGTTTCGTTGCTGATAATTAAGTTAATCAAAAGTTGCTAAAACAGTTCTTGAAAAATGATTGCATTCAAGTCTTAGTTGCAAGAACCAGCATTTTTCATAGATAAATCTCTCTTACCATCAAAGCATAATTGCCTAATTTGTTTCAATTTTTATACATTTTGAACAATCTGTAATGTATGTAACTTAAGTCAGTTTGATCTGTATCAGCAGCTTTCATGCCTGTGGTTTTCTTTGGACTTTCAAGTGGCATGTATCTAATCATCCATGGACTTCACGGACTGGGACTTCAGCACTTTCTTGCTGCAGCCCACTGAGCCTGCTGAAATTTTGCTCCTGGGGGCCAGGGGGGTATGTACTGTGAGGCGGATTATTGGAAATTGCTGGCCCCTGTTCTCAAACAGAAGTGCCATTCCGTTGGAGGGTCTGTGTGACTGAATACATGCCAGCATAATTCTCCTTCTAAAATATTAAATGATAGCCTGTTTCTGTTAAGGCTCAGCTTTCTATAAAAAGAGCTTCTATTAAACTCAGGTTGTGATCAGGCAAGCACTTCGATCCATTGTCATTTCTCCTCCCAAACGGATTTGAAGTGCTCGATCAGACAGCAACATCTGGCTCCTGTCCTGCAGTCGTCAACCTCCCGTGCTCACCCCTGACATTCCCAACACTGCAGAAAGTTCGGTCTTTAGGGATCCTACTGGTTTCACAGCACTTCTGCTGATGTCTGATCACTCTTTTGTGGGGTAAAGCCTTTTGGGAAGTCAGATCGCTCACTTCCCCCAAGTTACCGATGTGCGCATAAGTGGCTATGCGCTGCCAAACAGTACTTGTGTGTTTTGTTGCCCCCTCCCCATCCATTCGCCCCTCTCCCCCCCAGCTGGAGAGAGCCCCCTCCTCCCTCTGGAGCCGCCACCTTGCCTGTCCCTTCCCTGAACTAAGGTGGCTGCGTGTGAGAGGCAGTTTGGTGTACTGGGTTTGATTCCCCACTCCCCTACATGCAGCTGCTGGGAGAACAGTTCTCTCAGAGCTGTGCTCTCAAGAGCAGTTAGTTCTCAGTCAGAGCTCTCTCAGCCCTACCCACCTCACAGGGTATCTGTTTTAGGAAGGGGAAGGGAAGGAAATTGTAAGCTGCTCTGAGACTCCAAGTGAAGGATGGGGTATAAATCCAATATCATCATCATCATTTTCTTCTTCTTCTTGAGGTACACATAAATGCACATTCACACCTCTCTATCTCTGTCTCTCTCACACAGGAACTTCTCAAATATCTCTTCTGTCTCCCGGATTTTAAATGTTTGAAATGCTGAGTTTTTCAAAAGCAGTTTCCAAAACACTTCCCCCATGCTGAACTACATATCCAGCAGCCTCCTCCAGCAATCCCATTGGCTACCAGGTGCTGCCATTCTGCCAGGAGTTTGAAGTGCTGTTTTCCATAAGCGCTTATGCACATGCTCAAAAGACAAATGATTAAAAAATGCCCACCACCCCACTCCATGGCTGTGGTGTCTGATCAGTCAACCACGGGGTTAAAACACATTGAAGCAGGTTAAGGGGGGTCGTCTGATCAAAACTCTCTATTACAAAAAACCCTAGATCAATTAGAAGCAAGGCCACACCAGATCAAACTGTATGTCTGACTGCAGCCTCAGTAAAAGTTAGGGGGTGAGGGGCTGGAGGAAGGGAGGGGGAGCTGAGGATCGGGGGAGGGGCCCACAAAAACAGGGGGGGCAGGCCCTGTGGGCCCCACATTAGCTGCGGGCTTGCTCTTACTATGGAATTAGTAACTGGAGCCTAAAAATGCTTTACTGTGATAGCTAATAAAATGAGGCAGTATTTAAAGTCCACCCACACAAGAAGTGTCCTTTATTCTCCAAAATGGTCATCAGAATATTATTTGTAATCAATAGCTATGAAGTGCACAGACCATACTATACTGCAAAGATTTCCATTCAAACCATTAATCTGCATGTGGAATAAAGCTCACAGTGGCCTCAGTCCAGAGACCTGACTACAAGAGCTGCATACTGTGTGAATGTTTCTCTGGGCAAAATATTCCTTGGTGAAAAGATCACTGGCAGCACTAAATTTTGGCAATTCTTGAGGGTGCAGGGAAGAAAGGATAAGATTCCTTTTCTATTCAGTAAGGAGCCCTGTCCACAGATTCCTGTCCTGTTCCACCTCTCACAAGGCCCTCGGGCTGATGCAAGCAGAGACTTGATGGTACACACAAATTAGGCTGAAATGAAGACAGAAGGCAAAACTCCTCTTAAAAATTCCATCAGATATAAATTAACCTTACACTGAGGTAGATCACTGAACATGATTCAACACAGGGCCTTTTGCCTACAAAGCATATATTGTTCCACCAAACTTAACATCACATTCTTCTGTTCTCCCTTTATATTTTGAATCCTGTACCATATGTGTGACATCACATAACTAATGGGGTGTAGTGGTTAGGGTGTCATGCTCAAACCTGAGGTTCCTTAGATTAAAATTCCCACACTGACATTGAGCCTGCTAGCTGATTTTGGACCAGTCTTTTTCTCAGATTAACCTGTCTCACAGTGTTGCTGTGATGATAAAATGGGTGAAGATGAAGAATACTTACCTCCACAAGCTCCTTGAAGGAAGGGGTGGGATACAAATGTACTAAATGAATTAATAGTGTTATCCCAGAATGAGGATCCTTGCCATGATTGCATTATGGAATAGAATATAAATGACAGTAAATTTTACAGAGAGGAGAACTTGGCAAAGGATGTTGTTTTGGCAGTAGCTCTGTGTAATTCTGTCTTAAAGAAAACAGATAACGATAAGCTGAAGCAGCAAGCAGGTTACTGGCAATCAGTGCTTACGGATTTCTGAAGGTCCATTCTGATGGCGTCTTAAAGGCCCATTAACCAAGAAACTAATCTGTGGAGATAGGGGGACTCCAGTTTAGTTATTTTCTTAGAAATTTCTGGTTGAAGGGCATGCATGGGACCTCTTTATTGTACAGTTGCCAGACAGGACCAGGCAATCATTTGTGGGGGTTTTCTGAAGACATGGGGTTCCATGGTCTCATTGTAAGACATTTTAGTACAATGTGGTTGCTAGGAAAATATCTGGGAGTGATCTGAGGAAACTTTCTCCTCCTGAGTATGCTCATGATTTATAGCAATCCTGAGATGTACTTTCTTGACAAGAAACGCTTGAGATCTTCACTTTCGGATAGCGGATAAGGATATCGGTGTCAGATTAGGGCTGTTTTATGACAAGATTCAGATATTGGTTGTAGGTTTCCATACTCACTCTTGTGGGATCAGGGGAAATTGATGGGGCATAGGTCAATTTTAACAGTTGTGATGTAGACAGAATGGGGCCGTGACCTGGATAGCCCAGGATAGCCAAAACTCATCAGATCTCAGAAGCTAAGCAGGGTCAGCCCAGGCTAGTATTTGGATGGGAGACCTCCAAGAAATACCAGAGTCATGATGCAGAGGCAGACAATTGCAAACCACCTCTGAGTGTCACTTGCCTTGAAAACCACACAGGGTCACCATCAGTCAGCTGTGTCTTGATGGCAGTTTCCACCACTAGAAGGAAGGGGATAGCAGGAAAGTGCTGGTCATTAGAAACTACTCATAAGGCATTTTCATAGATGATCCAAAGATTACTTCTTATTCTGGAGTGCATTGTTAAAGTTGGACATGTAGCACAGAAGTTATATGATCCTAAGCAGAGCTGCACCATTCTTTTTTCTTTTCTTTTTTGCCCCCCGGAGGGGATTTTTTATTAGACTACAAACTACAACGAAAAATTGGGAAGGGGTAACTACATCTAGGGAGAAAGGAAAGAAAACCACAACTAACTAAAACCCCAAGAATAGGAGATCATCACACAGCTTGTATATATGTTAATCTTAAATTGATAATATTACTTTGAACATAGTCGGCTATGCTAATTTTTAAATCTTTTTATCCAATGTTTTAACCATTC
The DNA here is from genome assembly GCF_001447785.1 of Gekko japonicus. Taxonomy (NCBI): domain Eukaryota; kingdom Metazoa; phylum Chordata; class Lepidosauria; order Squamata; family Gekkonidae; genus Gekko; species Gekko japonicus. The sequence continues at coordinate 2,333,053 of NW_015166417.1, read as the reverse complement.
AAGAGAGCCCCCAGAGCATCCCACAATAAAACTAAAGTCTAAAGGCACACTTCAGAGTCCTTCAGCCTTCATTTTGTCTTATCTTTTCTAATCCTCAATTTATATGTACGCTTGGGGGCAGCCGCCCCCTTATCAGAAAGAGAATCCTCATTGGAAGACCCTGAGTCCAATTCGCCACTGGATTTGCTGTCATTGTCTTCCTTCTCGACCTCG